>NC_134464.1:8488786-8758786 GCF_047948215.1 Lycorma delicatula
ATTATACATACTAACTCTACTAGAAAATGCACAAATAAAAACTGCATTAACTATTAGTTAGATTTTTGTTTCTTAAATAGTCACATATTGTTTTCTCTGTTTGAAATTTTGAGATTGTTTTGATTTTATAGGAGTTTTTACAGGAATGTAAATATCATGAGAAAACAGTACAATATAAATAATACTAATAAAGGTTACAAAAATTCAGACCTAAGTTTTCAGCCAGCATCTAGCTTAGTCAGTAAGGTAGAATATCAGACGATGAGCCTAGGTGATTTTAAGTTTGGATTAGAAAGGACAGTGTTTTATTCTTCAATCTAAAGCTTTCCTCGATTAGTTTTGGTAAACCAACTGTGACGCTAACAGCCATAAACCTACTAATCCAGGAAAGAAAGCTACCATAAGAAGTAGATATTCCATTATTAGTTGAAGGTATGTCTTTACATGCTAGCTGAAACAGTGGCTTTTTATACACGGTATGCGACATTGCTCAACTCTAAAAGCCATTGTTGATATCATCCTTACCTTAAATGTGTGTGGCACATTCAAGGGTTGTAGGAGAGGTCATTGAGAGCAATGGATGCGGTCCGTGTCGTCTTGGATTCAAAGAACAATGAAACGCTATCCGTGCAACAACAACACATATTAGTGTGAACTATTCATTCACATTAAGAAAGCTAATCTCACATCTGTGCAAGAGTCATCAGAAATTTGGTGGTGATCAGCAATGTGGAGCTGCAACTTCAAGAAAAATAATAGATCAAGGAGTGTGCCGGTAATGTTAAACTGGATTCATGCAGGATAAAGCCCATATTTCTCATAACTTCTTCTGGTTACCTTAATATATCAAATGTGCGACCGGAAAGGAATCCACATCAATTGGTAGAGCTGCATTACAGACAATTAAATTTGTCAAACAGAAATTCTGACAAATTTTACACAGTAATTTCTATTTTCACCTTACAAACTGCAAATCTCTAGGAATAAACTGCTTTGCACAAAGTGTTGTATATCCATTTTTGCCATCATATGGTACAGCTGCATCACACCACACAATGACACTGACAGGTACCTTAATCATGACGAAGCAATATTCTCACTTATCAGCTCTGTAAATAAACAGAACTGCCTATGCAACAACTTCATGAGCAGCTGCTACAAATTCCTAAGGTTGTTGTGTAGTGTGCTCTTTTAGCGCAGGAAAGAATTATTAGGCCCCACATTTTTGACGAAGAACATGGTTTCAGCAGAACACTGCCACAGAATCTTCTCAATGAACACCCTATGTGCTACATTCCCCAAACAACTTCTCTCTCGGTCTAGCAACATTCAGTAGCCCTCCCATTTACCAGACCTTACTCCAGCAAACTTTTTATGGGGTATTTTAAAGTTTAAGTTTCCACTTACACCCTCCCTGACATTACAGCCTTAAAAATACAGTTCCTAAGGAGATTGGGAATGTTATGCAGATACTCTATGTCACATCATAGCAAGTGCACCTGGGGGACAGCTGCAATACCTTGACTGTCATGGAAAATACCTCAAAGACAGTATATTCAAGATGTACTGCCTGTTTTGTGAATCCAAAACGATGACTTACTTAACCATGGTCAATCGTATCTATTGCAAGTAGAATAAATGTGTTATCCCACCTTGAAAATTAGCTACATAAAATGCGGCACCCTATATTAAGAAAAATCTAGTCTGTTAATAATTTATTTAATATATCAGTAATTAAAGTGAATATAAAAATATTATTAAGGTCTAGTTTAACTGATAATATTTTAATGATATCAATTTGGATGGAATAAAAATAGCAATATTAGTTTTTTTCTGTCTCCTACCTATCTATTTATTGTTTAGGTTCTAATACACAACAAATTCTCTACAAACACAATTAACATCTAAACTAAATGAAGCCAAACTGGATATTAAGAAATTTTTAGATATACCTCATTCTCTGAGCAAAGATAAAGTAAAACTATTTTATAAAGAAAAAATATAACTTACTGCTGCCGAATGGTTTTTCAGGTGAAATTGGAAGCTGCTTTCCTCTTAGACTAACAGATGTTTTTAATAGTTTCTGAACTGCTTCACTACAAAAAGTAAACAATCGTAATTAAAATTATTACTATCTAGTAAATTATTCTATACAAACTAACATAGAGATTAACTAACAGAACCTACTATTATGGATATCACTGTTATAATATCATGCTATCAGAACATGAAATATGATATCAAAGAGGGAGAAATTCTAACATGGATGATATACCGCTTAATTTAATTGAAAAATATATATTACAATTTTCAAGTGAAATAGCCTTAAACTACATAAATACTTGTAATTTCTCTAACATGAAATAAAGATCCATTCGATTTTTGAAAATATACAAAGGAACAAACCAAAATATATAATTTTAATAAACTGCCTCTTGATACTAAAGTCTAGTATAAAAATACTATAAACGCTATATGATTAATGAACTAGAATCAAGACTATTTCACATAAAATTTTTTATAAAATTATTTCACATAAAAGGGAAATTATGAAAATTTCCCTTTTTATATGTAAAAGTTCCTATTTTATTTTTTATTTTATGATCCAAGTGTCAAATTAATTTTGATGATTTCATGCTTTTATTGGAGAGGACTTAAAAGCAAATAACGCACTGTGGCTTTCTATCCAATGAGGTAAAACCACAATTTAAATAACTGTCATTGTACACAAATCTCTGGTCTTTCACAAGCAGAGATTTCATTGTATAAAGTCTTTTTCAGTGCTATTTTTGAGCTGGTGGTCGAGTGCGTACCTTCCCCAGTTTCACAATTTTACTGTCTGAGAACTGTTAAAATGGTTTTGTGTCCTTATTGTAAATAATCCTTTTCATGGCGATTCGGAGATTTTGGTGCAGGATTTGTTCGAGCACCCAACTCATCTCGGTGAAAAGAATGGCAATGACTCCTAGTCACAACTCCCTGTTACAAGCAAAGGGGCCTTTACATTTAGTCCCGCTCGTGCTCTTTTAGAGCAGGGGCCGTAATCTGTAACTGTGTGTTGATCTTTGATTTCACACATTTGATCCAGTAGCGGCGAAGAAGTGGAAAGAGTGACAGGAGAATACAGAAGGTCTCCAGCTGCTCGTGTCTCACTGCGGGTAGTCGTCACGCTTATGGGCTTGTGCCCAATATCTAAGTAGAAGGAATACAGAGAACAACATTTTGTGTTCGTATACTGTTAGGTCAGGGCATCTCTGACCATGACTGATGTTAGTGAGGTAGGTAGGGAAACCACTGGAGGAGGGGGTCGGAGCCTTATCCTTCGACCTCCTTGAATACTGGTCCTGGCAACAATAGTTCAGAGATAGATATAGGAGTGATCACATGGAAGGGTATGAACCCACTTATTGAAGAGTTTTTCAAGCCGGAGGCAGGCCTGGCAGCTCTGCTCCTTTGGCTTGTGATATTTTGGCAGAACTGGGTGGCTTGTCTTCCTGTTTAGCAAACCCCAAATGTACTAGTGCTGCTACCAAGAAAAGATTATTGCCCCAACTTGAATTCTTCCGAGCGGCTTTCACAGCTCTCATCGAGAGGTTCGAAAATCTTGTCTCACAGCCTGAACTGTGGATGAGAAACCAGCCCCGGCCCCGATACAACTGCATAGGTATGCTGACGTGGTCAGGGGCAGGCATGGAACACCAGCCAGTCCTCTAAGAAACCTGAGGTTGCGTTTGTTAATAGGGAGGAGGGCTTGGCTGCGTCCAGCAGTCAGCTGAAGAAAGATCTTAAAATTAGAAACATTAAAGAGACCAGCAAAGGATTAGTTGTAGTGGGTGATACGAAGACCATTCAGGCAATTAGAGATTCCGCAGTGATTAAGCGATTGAATGTGAAAATAGACCTAAAAAGAATGCGTAAGCCCTGTATAATAGTCTACAATATTGACCGTAACCTGATCGACAAAGATGTCTTGTTCCTTATTAGGGAGCAGATCACTGATTTGGATGAGCCGCCTTCTGGCGGGACTGCAGGTTGGTCTTTAAAACGGGTAGGCATGATGCCCAGAAATACCATGGAGTCTTCGAGGTAAGTTCTGGTCTCTCTCAAAAATTTTAATTTGCGGGCAGACTATCTATCAATTCACGATCCTGCTGAGTAAAAGAGAATATGGATGTCCAAAGATGTTTCAAGTGCTGCAGATATGGTCCCAGGGCTAAATTTTGTAAGTCTGCTTTGGTGTGTGCACATTATGGCAAAGAGGGCCGCAAGCGCGACGATTGTTCGCAGAGGTCCGAAGTTCCAGCCTGTGCTAACTGTAAGAGGTTGCACAAAAATCATGAGCACCCACTTGTTAGTAAGGAGTGTGGCTGTTACGTAAGGGCCGTTACACTGCACTATAATTCCTTAGATGGTTAGGTTCAATTAACTAAACTCCAGGGTGCTTATGAAGTCCAGGTTCAGTTAGGTGTGTACACAGACGGAGCCTTTATGTTGTTCTTCTGCAGCACCCATATGTAGTTTTCCACAGCTGGAAAAAGTTTTGTGTAGGGCATACCTGTATGTCTGCTATTGTGTGCAGGAAGTCGCTTGATAGTGTCTTTATACGGCAAGTTTCTAATGCGCATCATGTGTGGTCAGACTTGCCATTTGCGGACAGAACTTTACAGTTGTTAGTTCATATTTCCAATACAGGGATCCCACTGAGGAACAGTATTGTGGGCAATGGTTCAATCGTTATTGATGCCGATGTTAATGCTGCAAAGTTGATTTTCTGGCAAAGTGGGGTCACTGATCATGGCGTTGGCCTAATTGACAGTTTCATCGCACAGCACAATTTTGAGATCTTTAATGTTGCAGACCAGTTGGCCACATACGTCGGTACAGTTAATGGACGAAGGGCCTTTCAGGTACAAATATTGACGTCACCATTGGTAGGGACATCCCTGGCAGGGTCCTTGACTAGTATGTAGTCAACAACTGTTCTATCAATCATCGGTTGATACTATTTGAAATAGCGGATGAGCTGCGCGATAGCCACGAGGGACACTATCCTGTTTACCAGGAGGCGCTTCCTGCGTAGGAAGGCGGACTGGTCGAAATTCTCCTATTTGTTGGAGTCTAGACTGGAGATTTTTTCTAGAGACCTTGACAACCTGCCGTTAGATGTCCTGGCAGAAAACTTCACTTTTGCGGTAGTGACGGCGGCTGAAGGTGCCATTCCTAGAGGCACTGACTGAGAATGTATATCTGGTTGGTGGTTTCGGAATCTGACAGCAATGAAGCAGTTTGTAAACAGAAGGGTTTCACAACAACAGGGTGATCCCGATCGGCATGCAGCCCTAACTGCAGATTACTGCAGAGCAAGGGCTATACTTTCATAGTATTAGGTCCTCCAAGCGTAATTCCGGGCACTCCTTTGTTCAGGAGCAAGGGAATAGAGACTTGGGGCGTTGTGTATAGAGCCCTTGGACAGCGCAGGAAATTTGTCCTCCTGTCAGCTTTGTCAACCCGTGAGGGTGTGGTAATTGATAAGGACCGTGTCTTTAATATTTTGCTGAATGATTTGCTCCCAGATGACACTATGGTGGGTGAGGTTTCATACCACCGGCATGTCAGGTCGGAAGTCACGATTTTCAAGACAGACATACAATCTTCTGAGATTACTGAGGCGGAAGTCCGCCAGGTGATCTTTAGCATGGCACGGCACAAGGCCCCTGGGTATGACTATCACAGTGGAGCTCCTCGTCTGAGTGCTTCCAGTAGTTCTTAGTCTTCAACTAGAATATATATAGGCTGCTCTTCACCGGCCACTTTCTGGCGTGTTGAAAGTGTGGAGACTTGGTGTTGTTGTTGAAAGGTGGCAACAAAGATCCTACTGTTAGTTCTTCTTACCATACACTAATGCTCTTGCCTGTGATAGAGAAAGTTTTTGAGAAGGTCATATATCTGCGTATTAATGTTAAGATTGGCCACTGATCATTTGCTGATGGACTATCAGTATGATTTCCGACCAGGCAAGAGCACTGAAGATGTCATACTAAAGGTGATGGATGCAGCTTCCTCTAGTCCATGTAAATATATATTAGGGATTTTTCTGGACATATCTGGGGCATTTAACAACTTATGGTGACCTTCTGCCCTGTTTCAGATGCAGAAGTATAAGTGTACACAGATGAACTAAAAGTGCTCTCATGTTATTTCAGCCATCGGAATGCTTTCCTGTGTGATGGGCGACTCTGAGGTTCGTAAGACCGTAACTAAAGGATGCCCTCAGGGCAGTGTTCTGAGTCCCCTTCTTTGGATCATAGAATTCAATTCGATGTTGCATTTACGGATGCCATGTGGTTGTCGTGTCATTGCTTATGCTGATGATGCATTGCTAGTGATTGCGTTAACGAGGTAGAATTCCAAACTGCTCGTGCTTGTGAGCGGACTGTGGAGTCTCCAACATAAGATGATTTTCAACCCAGAAAAAACCACAATGATGTTGCTTGCATGCCGATTGACTGCTTCCCGACGTATCCAAGTTCGGATGGCTGGTCTCCCCATTTGGTATATTACAATTCAAAAATACCTGGGGTTACCCTTGATGAGAATTTTCAGTTCAAGGAAAATCTACAGGGTAGAAAAAAAAGGCCACTGATGCTATTTATGGAATCCGTAGATTCATTCATCCTAATTGAGGGTTTAATTACCATGGTATCCTTTAAGGTGTCAGAGCGAAGCTATTATGCTGTGTGCTGCGCCTGTCTGGGTTCACCGCATGGCTTTTAGGTATTGCGCGGACGTTTTGCTGTGGGCCCAGTAACTCTTCTTGCTGGCTGTTATAGGCGGTTACAGAACAGTCTGTCGGGAGGCAGTCTGTGTTGTAGCAGGAGTCAAACAAATACATATCTTGGCTAGTGAGCGAAAGGAACGCTACATTTCCATGGTAAATAACCTATTGACATCAGAATGAAAGCAGGAGATTGAAGACCAGGGCCTTGCGTCTTGGCAGGTCAGGTGGGACGAATCCCCCACAGGTCGCTATACACATGGTATGTTTCTTAGTGTCTAATTTAGATGCGATTAAATGGGTCTCCCCCAATCGGTATATCACACAGTTTCTCTATGGGCGTAGTCTATTTGGACGAGTTTGGCTAGGCTTCGTTTGGTGAATTTGAGTCAATGCCCGGATTGCAGGACTGATGATACAGTGGACACGACCTCTACATCTGTCCCCGATATGAGGTTGAATGTTCACGAGCTGTTAGAGAATACATTCCTTCCTGGATCTCCATATTAACTGGATGATCTGGGAGGAATGGTCTATAGTGGCTGGTTTTCTTCGCCCCCTTGCAATGTGAGTCTGCAGAAGGAGTTTGATCGAGGTACTTGATCGTGGTAGGATCCCGAGTGGCTAGGGTTCTGGCTTAGGCATTGGATTGGTTGGAAGTAGGCACATTGGCATCGTGCCACGGTTATATTGGTATTTTTTGTGATACAACCTGGGGCTCCCACTTGGGAGAGGGAGCTGTGCTGCCAGGGTAGGCCGTGCGACTAGGATGTGGCTTCCTTCTCCCATGGTCCCGATCGTGACTTGGTAATGCCATGCGAGACACCATAATGGGACCAGGTGGGGGTGCAGGGTTTGTCCCCGGCTCCTGCACAGACCGGAATGAGGTTTCATTCCCCTTGTGAGGTGACCTAAAATGGTCAACTTATTTGGGTGTAGGTCTGAATTTCTAATTTGCGTAAAACACAATTTTGATTGGTATGAGTGTAGCACTGTTTTAAACTCGTTTTTTTTTCTGAGGCATTCACCGTCACGAATGGTTTCAATCTGTACTAGGTGTGCGGTCTGCGCTTCCACGGTTTCAGTTAGTTAGTTTGAGGGAATCCTGTTAGGTTGGATGAGAAAATGTCTGTTTGAGGCCTACGTGAAGGCAAAATTTAATATGTATTTATCGATGCAAATGTCTGCCGAGGCAATTACATTGGTGGCATCCTGACCGAGGCCAGGCTGATGATTGTGAGATGTAATCAGTTACAGGGTCTACAGACGACCTCCGGTAAAGCCCCTCAGGGCTTGGAACAGAGGTCACTTTACCGATTGATTCACTGGATATAGATGGCTCATTTCATTTTTTCACAAATGTATCAAAGTTGTATAAGAATCTAATTGTAAATAAGAAAATAAAACAGTTACAATGTTAGACCGCACACTAAAAAACCAAAAACTTGTAACTATTTTCAATTAAATTATGCTAGAAAGGCACTTAAAGGCACTAGATGTATGCTTCGCATTCAAAATTAAACTGATGTTCTGCAATCCCTTATGCTTCTTTTATAATGTTGAGAGCACGTGTTCAAACATATATGCATATTCAAAAATGACGCTCTCACATATAATATAATGCAAGCAGACCGAATTACAAGGAGCATGTACACATCAAGTTGGAATCTGTAAATCGCTCGCTCATGTTTGTACACTTCAAACATGAATGTTCATACCTGATTTTATCAATGCATCTAAAAAGTAATTTATAACTGTGTAGAGTAAAATTTTATGTGGTGAATTTAATATGTATACTTTCTAGTTAAATTGATCAAAGAAATACATTTAAAACATTTTCATACTATCTTTTCAGTTTAGTCTATCTGTTCACATATTACTTGGGATAACAGGTAAAACAGCATCTTATTTATGAGTAAATAAAATCTATGTATAAAGTATTTCATCGCCTAAAATTTTTCTATTTGGTAAATTCACTATTGCAGAAATTTTTCTTACTTTAAAAAATTCTATTCTGAAGGAGGATTTTTTAGGCTATTAACATAAAATAAATAAGAACGGATTTTAGTAATCTAACATTTAAAAAAAACTGCTCTATAAAATTTTGTGCACTATTAAAAAAAAAAAAAAAAAAAAAACCAGAAATGGGAAGAATAGTATTTATGTATTTGTAATTAATATTAATGTAAGGAAATTGCAGTAATGGAATGACAAGTTATTTAATATAGGTTATATTTTCATTATATATATTAAAATAAAAACAAATTTAACCACCTTCACAAAAAAAAGTGTGTAATATTAATATTAAACACTATTTATAAACAAATATATTCACACAAAGAATAAAATCATACCTATCAGAAAATTTAACGATGCAATAATTTTTATCGGGAGGTGGTCTCATAATTTGAACTACTTGGCCAAATTGTGAAAATAAATCGCACAATTCTTCATCTTTTATTGTAATTATATCTGCAAAAAAAATTTGTATACATATATATAAATAAATATATGATTCATTTAAAAAAATAATAGGCTTTGCATACTGTAAAACCTATCTGTAAAAACCACTTTCATTAAAATAAATCAATCGACAATAATATTTTTCTCAGATCCCAGCAAATTTCTAGTTACGATAGTAGTAAATACAAAGCCCTTGTAAAACAATAATTTTCATTTATTCACATTTGTAATTTAAATCTAATTTCTAATTTTTTAATTAATATTCTAAAGTGTAACATGAGATTCACTATTGGTGCTATCATTATCTGAAAATTTAATTAATATTAAGAAGTAAACTCATTTAAATAGATTTCAGTAAAAAAATGCTTTATTCTGTTAGAGATTTCTTTTCTGTATACAGTTTTTTTTTTAAACAACATTGAAGTTTTCACAATAATTTACATTATGTTTGTAATTAGATGATTAAATAAATACGACTACAAAATGGACTATACTGGTCTCTAATTAAGACAGACACTTCATAGTTATTCAACAAAAGCACCTTTTGTAAAAAAAGGAACAAAATTTTTTCCCCATACATTTTCAAAGATTTTCACATTTCATTGATTAGATTTTTGTACTAATAATCAAAATTTGTTCAAGCAATCAAATGTCTACACAGATAAAATTATGTTAACTTTACTATACCAATTATAAAAAAAAATCATTTACATAATATTTTTATTCTGTTACTCTGAACATAATAATAAACTATACATGTGAATGATACAAATGGTTTATTCATTATTTTATTTATGATATACATTTTTGAATATGTCTGTTAATTGATAAATAGTAAGTGGTTTTGCTGGACTGTTTGCTGCTCTTTAAGTTTTTGATTTTTCTGTAATGGATTGAACGTTTTCTAAATGAATTTAATATATCATAATATCAGCTTTGTAAAACGTTTTTTTTTTATTGTTTTTATATTGATGATGAATTAATTTTTTACAACATAAACCATCATAGACTGTGCACTGCACAGGATAATGTGTTCTAGGTCATAATAAAATTGAGTATTTGGATAATGGTACTGAGGTCAAAAAATTGTTATTTTAATATATTGTTTAAATTTAAAATACGTATTTTTATTAAGGATTATATGAAAGTTTTGTGTAACATGTAAATTGAATGGTAATTAAAAAAATAAGTGAAACAGAGCTTAGGAGCATGAGATTTGAGTGCTTTTTTCCCCTGTGCAGATAGATAAGGAATGAAATAATTTAAAATAAAAGGTAAGCCTAAATTATTTAAAAATTGATTCTATTGATAATTAGGCTGGTTGACTGAAGGTAAGTATAATTTAAAGCAAATATCATTGTTACAGTTGCAATAGAGATAATGAAAATATATTTATAAACAATATTAGCCTGAAAAATGAAATAAAATAAAGATTGTTCACTTTTTCTTAATAAAGTAATTAAAATTATATGCCAATACTTATAAACGTTGATGAGGTTTCATAAATCAAAATAAACTGAGTAAATTTATGACTATTTATGTTTTATAAAATTCCTAAGGCACTTAGACCATTTAACTGTGGAAGTTTAAATTAATTTCCTTCTTCATTTGTCCTTAATTTTTTTAACCTGTGTTTTCAGGAGCTTACAGTTGTTGCCCAGCCACTGGAAATGAGGCCTTGCTTTATTGATAAATGCTATTTCCCGTGAAACTGAATATTTTGTTCTCTTATTTCTTTATTGTTGAAATTCATATCTATTCTAGCTACAACAAAATGTATAGGACACAAAGGGGTAGGGGCAAATGGAATATTTTGTTAATTTAAAGATTCTACAATCTAAATTAATGGATTTGTAATAAGAGGATTCTGCAGTAGGAATTCTTTCTCGCACTGTAATTTGCTAAATAAATTGAATGCAGCAATAAAAATTAATAATGATCTGACCGCAGTTATAAAAAACAATGAAATAGAAATTAAAAGTTTAGGCAGAGTTAGTAAGGGAAAAACCTTTTGATAAGTGACATCGCAAACAAGTTTATTCTTGATGACCGATGTAGAATAACAGACAATGAATGATTATAAAAAAGAGAAACTAGTTGAAATTATTAAGCTAAATTTAAATATCTCAAATCTTAGACATGAGTTGGAGCTACTAAAAATTTGAAACTATTCATTTAGAAGTTTACAAATTAAGAAAGATCAGTAAAAAGAATTCGGCAGTTAGAGGCATTCATGATTTTATGTCTGATATTGTTAAAGATTAAGCAGTGTAACAGTTCAATGTAGAATTGCATAATTGTTGATGTGACAGGTCAAGAGAATCTTTGTGATCATTTGCCATCTGTTGCTGGAAAATAACTCTTGACCTCTTCATTAAAGAAGGACACAAATGTACCGAGAAACTTGAGGTTAATCTCAGGAAAAAGAAGGATTCTTATTTTGGTAGACGGTCAAGGGAAGCAAGACTTTTGAATGTATTAATGTTAATAGTTTGGAATCTTTAGCAGAAGGAATGAATGAAAATGCATAGGGAGGAAGTGGAATTCATGGCTAAACAATTCAGCCGGGCCATCAAGACTGGCTGCGACTGGGTCCTATGGTAGCCTCTGCCAATGGACGGACCCTTAGGTAGTGGCCAGTCCACTGATCGGAGAGTGCCTGAATCTGTCATGACCACTGCTTCCAGGATCCGTCTGTTTAACGCAGGTGGAAACCTAGGAAAAAATGGTGGTCCTCTGACCTTAGCGTGCTGCGCGCAAGAGCTAGGTTCACTTGGAGAAGATACCAGTGTCGCCCCCTAATGGGGATTATTGTTGATGACTTGCACGGTGAGGGTCTGTGGATCTACAAGTGCACCCATAATGAGTATGTTCATGCCATCAAAGAAGTCACAACTCATTTCAGCAAGACTCCATGCGTGTGTTGCAGCGCAATCTCTGGCAGCTCGCGAAGTCATGTTACTGGTTAAAGCCAATGCACGTGCTGTCTGGTGTTCAAAGCAGGTTTAGTGGTCATGACCACACTTTAACATCTGTGGCAACTTACAAAGCATTCCTGGATACTCTGTTTCCAGATGCTCATTATGGTAAGCAGAAGTCGGCATTATGGCGGTTGAGACACCATTCCCTGGCGTATGGGCTGTGGAACCCATAGATATAGAGTGGTTTCTCGAATGGTACCAGGGATTGACCAACTTGACCCGGATATTTTTTATCATCTGCTGCCTGTCATAAGAGAGCCACCTGGCAAACTGTTCTTGGGATGCCTAAACTGGGGTTGCTTTCCAACTTGTTGGAAGGTGGCTTTGGTGAGGGTGCTCTTAAAAATCAGAAAAGGATTCGAGTGAGGTCAGCAATTACCGACCCATTAGCTTCTTGCCGGTAATCGACAAGTTACTTGAAAGGCTGGTTGTGGAACGGCTCTGAGAAAGCATCGATATGAACTCATTTCTAATTCAAGGCCAGTATGGCTTCATGAAAGGGACTGGCACTGAGGATTGCATCTTAAGCTCTTGCCGAGGTGGAAAGCGCCATCTGTAAATGTTTTGGTAATTTTTATTGACATAGAGGCAACATTTCCTTCCTTGTGTTGGAGTTCTGTCCTCTAAGAGTTGGAAGACCGCAATGTTCCCGTAGCCCTGCAGGCCGTAGTACGTGACTACTTGTGGAAAAATCCGTCAACAGGGGAAGCCCACAGGGCTCTGTTTTCGGTCCCTTACTGTGGAACCTGGTAATCAATGGTTTATTGGGACTGACATTTCTGGAAGGGATCACGGCTCAGGCTTTCGCTGATGACTGTCTCCTGTTAGTTCGGTAATTCACGACCTGTTGATAATTCACAACCGTAACTAGAAGACGAGTGCAGGCGGCTTTGTCTGCAGAGGGCTGGATGGACATTCAAAATTAAAGGATTTCTGTGCCCAAGACGAAGGTTATGCTTCTCAAGGGTGCAGACAAATTATCATACAGTCATAACCCCCATATTAAGTATAAAGGCTGTATAATCAGTCGAATTCAAGTTCCTAGGTGTTTTGTTTTATGAGAAGTTGCTGTTTAGCACAATCACATTAGGCAAGTAGTGGTGGGCGCCATTTCTGTGATACACAAGCTTAGAAGGATTGCTCGAAAGGACTGTTGGGCCATAATTTGTACATGATGTACCAAGGTGTCTTTGAAAGTATGACCTCTTACACGACATCCATTTGGGCGCATAGGTTGCAAAGAAATTGAGCGGTTTCGAGCTGGGCCTGTACAAAAGCAGAACAGTGATCACAGAGCACCGGTTCTAAATTTCAAACAGTTGACCATCTCTCACCTGTACAGGAGGCTTTACAGCCTCGCGATAGAAGCATGGCAGCAAGAATGGCACGCCATGATTAAGGGAAGGTAGGTCCTTGTATAGATTTGTACAGGATCTGGAGGGCTGGTATGCCTCTCCTTCGTTTTTAAGGGCAACAGGAGCCCGAGTTCTCTCCAACCATGTAAATTTAAACCAATATTTATTTCAGTTCCACCTGGCAGCTGATGAGCTGTGCGTCTGCGTAGAGATACAATCGAACAAACACATGATGTTTGATTGCCCAGCTCTTGGGAAGCCAGGAGTCAGACCACCCTGAAACTTACAAGGTCAAGGGGAAAATTGGCCACTCACAAGTAGTGAGTCAATTTGTTTTTTCTTAATGAAATTAATTCACGGTAATCAAAGTTTATTTAAAGCTGCACAGGTGTCTTGCTTGACAAAAAGCATTGCAATAAAAAACTTTTTAGAATACTAATAGATAAACAACCTTAATACACTCACATAAATTTGAAAAAACTTCAGACACTAC
This sequence comes from Lycorma delicatula, assembly GCF_047948215.1. Lineage (NCBI taxonomy): Eukaryota > Metazoa > Arthropoda > Insecta > Hemiptera > Fulgoridae > Lycorma > Lycorma delicatula. The sequence goes on from NC_134464.1 coordinate 8,502,854, forward strand.
TGCGTGGATCATGGTAGTGGATATTCATTAAAACTTTATAAAAGTTAAAAGATATTTATATTTAATAAAATCTTAATAAAATAAATATTAGAATCTTGCTAGAAATATATTTTACAATTGACAGCAAATCCACCTTCAAATGCAGCAAGATTTTTAAAGCTTCAAATTGTTAAAAAAAAAACTTTTTAATTTTCTTTTTTCACACCTGAAAATGTAGAAAATACTGGTCTCCTTTAATTAATGTGATATAAGTTTAAGATGTAAAAAAATGTTGTTATTATTGTAAAAAAAGATGTAAATATTGTTGACAAGTTTGTTTTTGTTGATGACAAAAACTAGTTTTTTAAATCATCAAGCAATGAACCAATTCAGAATAACTTAATTTTTAATTTAGATCATTAAAAAACAATATTTTTGAAAATAAACTAAGTATACATACCGTTTCTACGAATAAAGATACCGGTTTCAGAACTTTTTTGGCGTTTTTTTAATCGTTCAGTCAATGCCTTATGTAACTTCCCATTAAAATGCTGTTCAGCAACTTCACGGCTTTGCAAAGTTACATTACACAAAGAACAAAAGTTTGGATCTTTATTATTCTCCATATTGAACATCACTGTATTAACAGATCTTTACCTACAAAAAAAAAAAAGGACATGAATTTAAAATAAAAATAAGTAATAAAATTACAAAGTTTTTTCTTTTCATACTGTATCGTATTAAATAACAAAATATCTTTATTTCTGTTCCGCATAATTAAGATTTTTAAAAATATCAGTTTTGGATATTTTTAAAATAAATGAAAACCAATTTATTCATAAATTAGATTTGATTCGTGATATGTTACAATATATTAACAAGTCTTCTATTGTTCAAGTGTTTGGTGTTTGTTTTTGTACCTTCCACAGATCCAACATTTCTAGATGAATAATGTTCATGAACCAAAGTTTTTGATTATTGGAAATTACAAAACAGGAATTTACAGAAACTATAGTTACAGGTGCTATAATTGGTAAAAAAAGTAATTATTCATATGAATACGAATAAATTTGGCTGCTTTTTAAAAATCTTTTGCAAACTTTAGCATCAAAATAACACTTGATTAACTGCATGACCTTGTGATATACTCAATCCATAATTATGATTCCTTGGGCAGGGAAAAAGTTATACAAGTTGGCAGTATTTAATTTGGCTGACTTTAATAATTGCCGCTTATTTTTTGGATTATATTGAAGCATCCAATTTTCGTTATGTGTGATCACCTTTTCTATTAATGAAAAGTAATTTACGAAAGTCTAAATCTAACTTAATGAAAAAGTCTAGCTGTACATGTCCCGTTGATGCTGCCTAAAAATGTCTCACCATTTTTAGGCATTAATTTAAGGCCAACTGTTGGTTAAAAAGATTAGCTTAGTATAAGCAAGTCTAAAATTACATGAAACTTCACAGTATCAGGCCTACCTAATGCTACTTTTTTTTTTTAATTACAATTTATACTAAAAAGGCTTGCGAATAAATTAAAAATCACACAAGTTTCTAATCTCATGAATAAAAAGCAACCCACAAAAAACAGCACTTCCTACTGCCTTTTCTATCTGGCATTTAATAAACTAAAAATTTAACAAACTTCCAACAATATGTAAATAAATTTTGATATGTGCTAGCTCCAGGACTAAAGTATAAAATCTCTTTACATTTTTTACTTAAAAAAAAGTGTGCATGATTTATGTTTTATTTTTTGTTTTCAATATTATTTTTAAGAATTCACTATCATATGACAGGCTTAAAAGGAAATATGAGGACTGAAATAGGTTTTTTACTTGGGCGAAAAGTATTTCCACACATTATCATCGGCCAGAAAAAGCAAAATAAAAACTTAACTAGATTAAAGCGTCCAGATACGATATTTATATAGTAAACATATAAATATTTAAAGAAGACAATTAAAAAATTTAGCAACAGTAATATAAAAACATAGGTTAGATAAAATAATCTATTACATATCTTAAAAGCTAAATAAAACCACTATGGATACAACATTAAAATAAAAAGTAACTTAAAAGAACAAAATTAGCATTCCATATATGTCAATTGTATATACAGAAGATAAGGACCATATAAATAATTAAATTTTTGAATCAAGATGCACAGCCTCTACAAATCACAAGGCATTTGACATCACTGCATTTTTCCCCAACATACTTCACATGCCAAGGGGCTAGAGCAAAATGCACCTGCAGCAAGATAAATAAATGAATGATGGACCACTTCGAGTACTCCTAGGGTGGTGGCCTGTACTGATGAACAAGCAATGTAGCCACAGTCCAAGCAGGAATGGACCAGAGCTTGGCAGAAGCATAACATGCACACATCATTGCCCCCAAACGGGTATCAGACAGAGAACTCTCAGCACGTCTAATACCTTCAGACATTTCACACTCAGTTCCCTCAAATGTGCTACCCATGCCAGATGTTGGTCAAACATCTATTACAGATGAACATAAGATGTTGCAGTGCAGTATCTGGGAGGTGTGACAACACACTGAACCTGATATCATTTCCAGGGGAAGTTTCATGAAAACCATTCAAGGCACACCCTAGCTCACCATAAGAAAAGGTTACACCTAATTCATCCTGTGAATCCCTAATCACAACATGACACTTTCTACCTGTAACCTTTTTTTTTTTTTTTTTTTTTTTTTTTTTTTTTTTTCTTAAACACCCCCAACATCCCCGGCCTCCGCCGTTAGGCTATGCGCAGGAATGTCGGAGTGTCGTGGCAGTCGACTGCCCCCCTGTCTTGCCTTTTCTTTGGCGTCCCATCGGGGTCCTCTCAGTTTCATCAGGATGCAGCAGCCCTCCCTTCTGGACAACCACTACATCCCTCCACTTAGAGGCTACCCTTCCCGTCCCTACACTAGGTTGCCGGCTACGCATTGCGCGAAGCCGGCAAACCGCCGCGTCCCCCTCTCACACCTGAGGGTCCCAAATGCATCATTGGAGCACCCCAACTGACCTTCATTCTTGCATATGAAGGAGCCAAAGCGTCCTCTGCATCCAGGCTGCCTCCCTGGCCCTGCACGGCGACCACGATTCGCCCCCTGTATTTTATTTATTTATTTATTTTTCCTCCCTTCAGTTGCAGCCCATCACGTTGGCGTCTGAACTTATTCCTCCTTCCGCAATCCGCGGGCACGTTCGCTGTGAGTGCCCTCGTAACCGTTAGAAGGAACACAATCAATAAAATAAAATAATACCACAATCATACAATACAAGGAAAATACATAATAAATGAAACCCACTTCATGTTGTCTCTTCGGCGATGTCACCTCTAGCCGTGGCCCTCCTGCACACGGTCGAAGCGATCGTGCTTGTCATCTCGAGCCGGCCGTAGAGTACCAACCACAGTGACAATGGAGACAATGAATTCACAATACCATACAACACAAAAATAATATATATAGTAGAAGAAACACACAGTATACTTGCTAGGGACATTGCTGCTTACCCGCGCCTAGAAGTCTTCTCCCCACTCTCTTCCATGTACCTCCTTCGTCTTCAGGATGCTAGCCACCATGCTCTGTACCGCATCCCATTCTCTCTTCCCTTTCAGCATGTGAGCTACAGTTGTTTCTGGAGTGAGGCCATCTGTGCCATGCCTCTGCCGGACCACAGCCCACCTTTCGCACTCGTAAAAGGTGTGCTCCGGCGTGTCATCCTGACCGCAGTAGAAGCACCTCGGTGTCCGTCTTCTCTTGAACCGATGTAGGTAGACCCCGAACTCCCCGTGTCCAGACAGGAACTGCGTGAGGAAGTAATCTACCTCCCCATGCCTCCGCCTGACCCACGGTCCCAAGTCCGGGATCAGTCTCCTGGTCCATGCCCCAGCCGTAGCCGTTCTCCACATCTCCTGCCAGTTGACCATCAGCTGCCTCCCGGCTTCCGCCTTCGGCGTTCCTTCGTATGTGGAGACCAGCTGCGTGGCCCGCAGCTCGATGGGAGGCACCCCTGCGATGACTGCCACTGCGCATCCAGATACGGTGCGGTACGCCGATGTTATGCGAATCGCCGCTCTTCTGGTAAGGGAGGCTAGCATCCGTACGTTCTTCTTTCTCGAAAGTGCGTCCTTCCAGGCCGGGACCGCGTACAGCAAGACGGAGGAAACCACTGAAAGGATCAGCCGTCGCTTGCTCGCCCGTGGTCCGCTCTTGTTGCCCATTAGTTTTTGTAGAGCGTCTTGTATCTTCTCGGCCCTCTTAGTGACCTCTCTGAGGTGGGTGTTAGACAGCCCATTCTTGTCAATCCACACGCCCAGGTACTTAGCGCAACCGGACGTGTGGACCCGTACGTCGTCTACCATGAAGGACATTCCTCTCAGTCTTCTTCTGCCGGTGATCGGGACAGCTGCCGTCTTGTGCGGTGCCAGTCGTAGTCCTCTCTCCCCCAGCCATCTGCTGACGACTGCCACCGCCAAGTTTGCCTTATCTTCTACCTCCTCCTCCGTCCGTCCCGACACCATCAGCGCGAGGTCATCTGCGTACGCGACCGACTGGCATCCTTCCGGGAGTTCTTCCCGCAGAAGGCCGTCGTACGCGATGTTCCAGAGAAGAGGCCCAAGCACCGACCCCTGCGGAACGCCTCCAAACATGTTGAAGTCATCTTCTCCTTCCTCTGTGCGTACCCGCAGAGATCTCTCATGCAGATAGTCATTTATTACGGCGAGCAAGTAGCCGCTGATCCCTCTCTCCCGGAGTATTCCCATGATCACTCCCCATGGCACGCTGTTAAATGCATTCCTGATGTCTAGGAAAATGATCAATGGGATTTTCCTTCGTCGCCACGTGCCTGCCGACTGAACTCTGGCCCACTCTAGCACCCGTCGGACGGCGTCGACGGTCGATCTTCCCCGAACGAAGCCGTACTGGTCTGGGGAAAGACCTCCGCCCGCCTCAATCTCCGACCGCAGTCTTTCAGCGATCAGTCTCTCATACAGCTTTCCCATCGTGTTGATGAGGCAGATCGGCCGGTATTTCCTGGTTTCTTCGGCTCCCGGTTTCGGGAGGAGGACCAACCTGGCCTCCTTCCAACAGCCGGGAAAACTCCCCGTGGACAATGCCCCACTGAACATGTCTAACACCGTCCACGGGTGCCTATCCACCAACACCTTCACGATGGACCCAGGGATGTTATCTGGGCCCGGGCTCTTCCGCAGGCTCATCTTCTTGGACGCCCACTGTAGTTCTTCTACAGTGAAGCGCCTTTGTTGATCACCAGCTATCGGTTCCCATTCCTCCTCTTCGACGTGGAAGAGCTCAGTTATCGCTGTGAGAGACTGTTCCCTTGTCAATGGGGTCAGGCGCCTACCAAACTTCTTGGTGACGATCTGGTAGGCCCTGCCCCACGGATCTTGCTCCAGGTCTTCCACGAGGTGTTGCCACGCCTCTTGTTTGGCAGCCTTAATGGCTCTACAAAGGCTTCTTCGTGCCGCGTGGAACACCTCCGTTTCCTCCTGTAGGCGCTCAGAGTCCCTCCGTCGTGCGCGCTGCATCCTCCGCCTTGCTGTTTTGGTTTCACCACGTAGTCTCGCAATGTCCCTGTTCCACCAGTAAACATTCTTTACGCGTCTTCCAGGCTGTGGCCGCTGCTTCACACATTCCCCCTGTAGGATGGCCATGAATTCCTCGGGGGTGTGAACACGCCTACGGGCCACCTCTGCCGCCGTCCTATCCGCTACCGTCGCAGCCTGCTGTTCCGACGGCCTCCAGATAGGGTCCTGTTCCTCTAGACCCCTTCCGCCTCCTTGTATTTCAAAAATTATGGCCTTGTGGTCGCTGGCAAAATCATCTTCTACTACCTGCCAGCCCACTATCCTTCTTGCCACCCTATCTGAGGCCGCTGTCAGATCCAACACCGATCCATCACCCCTTGCGTCGTATGTAGGCACCCTAGGCGTGTTCATGACCACCAGTCCCGCGGCCCCAAGCATTGTAGCTAGGGTGTAGCCTCTCCGCGTGGACCGGCACCCTCCGAGTTCAGTGCATTCGGAGTTGAAGTCCCCGGTCAAAAGTACCGGGAACCCAGCCCTTCGTATGCATTCCTCCAGGTTTCCGATGAATTCTTCATGTCGATCCATTCCGCTGTTGGGAGAGATGTACCCATTGATCACCGTGAGTTGATGGATGTCTACAGCCACGAACCCTCTACCTCTAACTACCTTCGTGACTGCAAACCTGCCGGTGACATTCCGTATAGCAGCATCGCCATCCTGGTCAACATACCAGTGGCCTGAGTTAACCAGTCGCTGATTAGGTTCCACGACCAGCAGTAGGTCGTATCCTCCAACCAGCGCTGCCGCCCATGCCAAGTCATGGGCAGCCACGGCTCTGTTTACGTTGAGCTGTAAACACTTCATTTCCGAACGTGTTTACAGTCCCTGCTACCCAGTCTATGCCCAATCACTCCACAACCCACGCATTTGGTGGGTTCCCGGCACTCTGCCCTCTTGTGCCCCGTCGCCCCGCAATTGTAACAACAGGTTCTCCTATCGGGACCCGTGCAGTGTGCCGCAACATGACCCGTCTCCCAACAGCGAAAGCAGTTAACATCTGGTCTTCGTATCTCCGCTCGACACGATTGCCACCCTACAAGGAGCCTCCCGGTGGACGTAAGCCTCTTCGCCTCTTCCAACGGCAGCACCACAGTGGCGTTCTGCGTTTGTCCATATGCTTGGCGGACCGACGTGATCCTAGCAGACGTCTTTCCCTCCAGCGCGCGTTGTACCGCCGCCATCACCTCCTCCTTAGTCACTTCAGCGTCAAGGTCTCTAATGTGGACAACCTCTTTTCTGTCCAACTGCCCTTTCCCACCAATCTTCACCTCTGGCGCCTTCTGTGCCAATTTCTCTCGTAGGGATTGGGCAGAGTTGGTCCCCGCCCGCACCCGTACCTCGACATCCTCGCCCCTGCCTTTACGAACTGAGAGTATGTTAGGAGCCAGTTCCTCTCCCACTGTTACCTTCACTTGGCGTAGTAGCTCTGCATAGGACTTGCCCGTCTGCCGTAGGACCACGGTCTCGGTCTGCCTCTCACGCCGTTCCTCGGTCGGGTCCCCTGAGTGAAACATAGTAACCTTCCTTTTATGCTTTCTTGCCCAGAATTCCAGGGTGTTTTTAACTATGCTACCCAGTTTACCCCCTGGCGCCGCAACAGTCACCGGGTGTACCTCGTACGTTGAAACGGTTTCCAGACCAGATAGCAACCAGTCGACAGCAGTTATGTCTTCCCCTTTAACTGGTATCACGTACAGGTTTCCCGACGGGTCGATCTCCTCTTTTTCCCCAATAACGTCTGTGGCCGCGACATGTCGCACCACAGTGCCTGGGAGCATAGCGCCACTGTTCAGCTTCCTCTTTATACCGGGTGCCAGGTCGCAGACCCGGCAAGCTATTTTTGACTTCTTGTCGCCCTCAAGGTCCAGCACATAGACACATGCACGCTCGTCATCCGCCTTGGGTAAGCCCCGCACCTCCTCGACTAGCTCGAAGGCCTGTTGGGGCCAGCTACCTGTAACCTAGATCTCACTAATTCAGGACAGTATGATGATGCAAGCAAAACTGCCCAAACAACCCTCCAAACGTGCTCATCACATCAACAAGATTCTGTGATTCACAATCTAACTGGCTGCAGTGACTGAACGAATTCCCCTCTCCATCCAACAGATGGTGCTATCCTAGAAATGGATTCGACACAATTCAGCCAAGATCCTCATTCAGCAAATCTAAACAGCCCTTGTGCTGCATAAGGCACAGAGCAACTCCATCACTGGACCTCAACTGAAACCACACAAAACCCCATGCCAATCCCCCCCTGCAGTCCTCATCCCACTGGACCGCACCACTGCACCTGCCACATTGGCCAAAGAAACTTTCGTACCCAATCCAGTCCACCCTCCAAATCCCCATCTGCTTGGCCAACTCCGAGGCATACCACCACCACCACCACCAACCAAGACTGCAACTGGTCCATGAAGTGACAAGTTCAATCAAAAAATCATAACCATTTTTGTTAAGATTTCATTATACTTCATGGGAGTGGGGCTAACTTATGCTCATGCTGAAGGTCACCTTGATAAGAATCCCATCCACTAAGCTAATGGGCAACCCATTTAGGCACTAGTTTATTGTGTGGTAAAATTTAAAAGAAGGGATAATGGATTTAGTAAGGATAATTCATAACTTTATTTGTCAAAACTCAAGTACATTTATAATTGTGAGAAAATGTTAGGATCTGTATAGTTAGTAATTTCATTCACCTTTTTTCCTCATATTTCTTTTTCAGTATTTTCATTAAAAGTTATGTTTTTCAATTTGCATTTTGGCAAAAATTTAGCGTTGCTCTATCAACACTAACACTAGTCGCATAGCTCTGGTGTAGATAATTCTGACTTCTTCTGTTTCGTCTTTGCTTTCAAAACTATGTTTTTTTACTTTCTTCTTTTTATCTTTATTTTTTCCACTGTTGAAGGAATTTAGAGTATAAATAGGATTTTCATAATCAGTTTTGGCACTGGTTTCACAAATTCATTTACTGCTGTCTATGCCAACTGTTATGGCACCAAGCACTTTTGAAAATACTGGATTTTCTTCCCTATTTAACAAATTGAGCAATGCTTTTTTCCCAGACATTCAGCTTAATTGGTTTATTGCATGTGGTGTGAATGTCAAGATTTTTTCTCACTAGTCTTCATATTGTTTATGTCAGTGGAGAGTACAGCTTTAGGAGAGGCGTGACGGGTTCCATTGTTGATGTGACCTTTGCCTCCCCAGATATTGCTGCAGAGGTTAAGGACTGGGTATTTGGCTAGTGATCACCAATCTGTCCTGATGACACTGGCAGATACCGAAACTGAGAAGGATGAAACACACACATTTGTGGGCTGGAGTACCAGAAACCTTGACTCTGTAGTATTTACAGAGGGACTTGATCTGCAAGGGGTCGATTGAGATATCACTGCAGAGGAAAAGGCTTCCTGTCTTACAAGCATATTAAAAGAGGCCTGTTCCATCCTCCATAAGTACATAAGGCGGGGACATCCCCCTACATATTGGTGGACGGAAGAAATAGCGCTCAAGAGGAACGAGTGCCACAGGCTGAGGAGGCGCATAACTAGGGAGTACCTGCACTCTGTACATTCTGTATACGCAGAACAGTACAAGGTGTGCAGGAAGGAGCTAAGCAAACTAATTGCCCAGTCAAAGAAGAGATGCTGGTTTCAACTGATACAGGATGAGGAAGCTGACCTGTGGGGAAGGCCTTACGCCATATTGGTGAGGAGTGCCATCAGACCTAGGGCACCGTACACGAAACTGCTGACATCGTGAATGGGCTTTTTCCCCGCAAGAATAAGGTGCCCGTAGGATGTGACTGAGGACGTCCCTGATCTTGAGGTCCCTCCCTCATTTGCCAACAAGGAACTGAACAGGGAGATCATAATAATACCATCTGCTAAGACACCTGGCCCAGATCTACTGCCAAACAAGGTGATAGAGGTAGCAGCCTGGGCTATGCCGGAGGTCTTTCTCAAAATCTACAATGCACGCTTGAGAGAGGGGGTCTTCCTGAGCTTATGGAAACGACAGACTGGTACTGGTGCTGAAGCCTGGAAAGGACCCGGCACTTCCTTCGTCATATCGGCCGTTAGCTATGATTGATGCACTAGCTAAAGTACTCGAAAGAATGCTACAAGTCTGGATCACAGCAGCACTTGAGACACAGGGCAGACTCTCTGTTAATCAGTTTGGTTTTCGCAGGGGTAAGTCCACCCTTGGTGCAGTTGCGGGTGTCTGCCAGATGGCTGGAGAGGTGGCAAGCTCTGCGTTCTTGTCATCTTGGATATGTTTCATCCTGCATCCAGCAGGACGAAAAAAAAATCTTTTAGAGGAGCTGGGTGTACCAAATTATCTGCGCCAGATGGTAAAATCTTATCTCACTGAGTTTTCAGTGTTGCCCTCCCCCCCAGCAGTGACTTTGGTAGGATACGCTGATAACCCACACTGGTAGTCAAGGCAGACACATGACGGGACGCTGCCAACAAACTGCAAGTGTTGTATGAAAAAATCAGAGACTGGATGGCTAGAGCTGGACTTGTTCTGGCACCAGAGAAGACTGAGCTGGTCGTTGTTACTGCTACTAAAAGAAGACCAACAGTGAGGATGATCATGGGCGGAAAACAGGTAGTATCACAGCCAACGATCAAATACCTGGGTGTATGGGTAGACTCTAGACTTAGGTTTGGGGCCCACTCCAGGCATGCAAAAAGGCTGAGAGAAAGAGGAAACTGATTTTTCGCCTTCTGCCGAATAAATGGGGACCATCTCTACAGAGGAGAATGCTGCTGACTGGGGTGGTGTATTCAAACCTACTCTATGGTGTCCAGCTGTGGTCAGGTGTATTGAAGTGCACCAGATACAGAGGTAAACTTGAGTCTGTTCATAGGAGGTGTTGCCTTCAGGTGGCATTGGCATATAGGTCGGTCTCACGAGAAGCAATAGAGATTTTAGATGGCCTCCTGCCTATAGATTTAGAAATTATACAGCACTGCAGGCTCTTGGAACTTGGATCACTGCCTGCAGCAGAAAGAATAAAAAAGGAAATTAAAGATGAGCTGATGGAAATGTGCAGGAGCAGTGGGACCGGTCTACAAAGGGCAGATGAACCCATCAGCTCTTAAGTAATGTTAATGATTGGTGTAATAGAGACATGGCTCGTTGGGATACGAGATAACACAGTTCCTGGAGGGTCATGGATGTTTTAGATCTTACCTACACAGATTTAGGCTTGACCACGCAGACATCTGCCCTGAATGTGATGTGGAAGAGAATCCCCTTCACTTATTTTTTGCATGCCCGAGATTCACCGATGAAAGGAGTGAGATGCTTGAAAAACTAAATATTGATCACATATCTTACCCTGAGGAGACGCAAAGAATCCTTACACAGGATAAGGCGCAATGGAGGGCGGTGGAAAACTTCATCAAGACAGTGATGAGAAAGCTACATGCATATGAAGAGAACTGAAATGGAGCATGGCACCGGAGGGCATGTGGACAGACAGGCTCACATCTGAGGTACATAGGGAGCCTCTCGAACTTGTGGGGGGGGGGGGTCGTCTGAGTGCAATGAGGATGGGGGCATTTTGTCTTTGCGCCTGATGATGGCTGTAGCAGAATGAGGTATGATCAGCTATGCTTGACAAGGAACAGGCGTCATTACTTGATGATTGTGTGTGAATTGACAGTAATTGTGTAAGATATGTACCGACTTTGATGTTTTCTTTTACTATATGTTGTATACTTGTATTATTTGATCTCCTGTGGTACGTTTATTTTTGTGTTTTGATTGATTTTGATAATGTGAAGTTGAGCAGTTATTTTCGTGATTGTGAAATCATGTTGTAATTGAGGTTGGTAGGGGAGTATAAATGATTTATATGTTTTTTACTATAAGTTTAATTTTTACTGCTCTGATTGCATTTTGTGCATTGTATGATATTTATTAATTTGTACCTGTAATTTAACTTGTTAAATTAGTTTTGTTTTATGATTGTCTAGAATACTGACGAGAGTCAGATGACTGTGATAGATGAGTATTGAAGATGTATTACAGTATGTTTTGAGCCTGTATGTATTTTGGTGTACATTTCTTTGTCTTTTGGTTTAAGTTTTTATCTCTGTGATTGATCTATGCATTATTGAGTATGTATGATGGCATGACCCTATGGTCCGTGATTAGATGCTTACTGCATATGTTCTAATCTGATTATGTGTCCTTGCAGCATAACCTTTGGTCTTGTCTTGTATGATGTAGTATACTATACTGATCAGTTGCGAGTAACCTACGCATTACTGTGGGTGTATGGTGTATGAAGTGAGTGTATGGGTGTATTATACCCCCCTTCTAGATGAAATTCTTCCCTAAGCTGTTCCAGGAAGGGTGGGGAACCATGGGTGAGAGAGGAGTTTTAGTCTGTAGGGTGCAAGTACACATAGGCTTCTAACAACATCTAGCCAAACCCGTGTGAGTCTGACACTCCCCCACTTGTGTGGGGAGTATGTAAATGGTATTTCTCAGACTCATCGCTAAAAAAAAAAAGAAAAGAAAAAAGTCTTCATATTGTTCAGATTATTTTTTAACTGTGAAAGTGTAACTTTTTTGCAATTTTAATAATAAATTTTTCCATCAAAGTTGTCCACACCTTTTCTTTGAGTAGAATTATGTGTGCAACACTGATTTATTCAATAAAATTTGATAATATTTTTAAATTTTAATGAAACACATCCAATATGAAGAAATTAATTTGCCTTCTTCATTGGCCATGTGACTGTTTATTTCAGAGACAACAAAAGAACTGAACTCAGCTAAGTGAAATGACAAAGGTTTGGGTGTTTTGTACCACATGACAATTGATTACATCATTCTATAAGTCAATCGTAATAAAACAAACAAATGAAGGCAACACCACTTCATACATTCAAGTATTCACTTTAAATGAGTAATTAAATGTTTATTATGCTTTTCCAAGTGAACACTTACCATAAATGTTTATTCACTCTGAACCCACTGTGTAAATATGAAACCGGAATTTGCCCATAGATGGCCCTAACTGTCAATGTAGTTACGGTTAAATCGCATCATTGGCAAAATTTTCTTTCTTTGACAGCTAACAAAGATTTCCAACTCGCAACAATAAAAGTTTCATACAACAGCAAAGTTTTAATTAGAGTTGAATATGCTAAGTTTTGTACCTACAAACTACGATTTGTGGACAGCATTGATTTTCTGCTACCATTTAAAGAAAACCGCTGCAGAATCGCATTGAATGCTTGTTGAAGCTTATGGTGAGCATGTTCTTGATAAATCACAATGCTTTGAGTGGTTTAAAAAAAAAAGTTCAAAAGTGGCAATTCTGATGTGAGAAATGAAGAACATGGAAGACCACTGAAAAAATTTGAAGACAGTGACTTGCAAACATTGTTAGAAGGGGATGATGCTCAAACGCAACAACTTACAGATCAATTAAATGTAACACAAGAAGCTGTCTTCATACGTTTTGAAACTCATGGGAAAGATCCATAAAATGGGAAAATGGGTTCCACATGAACTGAATGAAAGACTGCAAGAAAACCGAAAAACCACTTGTGAAATGCTGCTCGCCAGGTATAAAAGAAAGCCACTTCTCCATCGAATTGTGACAGGTGATGAAAAAGGGCTTACTGTGAAAGTAAATATCAGGCCTGGATTTAATGATACTCGTGAAGCAACTTGTCAGCTCCTGTTTCAGTGCGCCGCTTCTATAACACAGAAGAGCAGAGTCCAAACTGGTATGGTGTCCAGCAGGGTAGAATAGAAACCTTCCTCTACGGTGCTATCGCTGCATTGAGACTGGGCATGTCATGAGAAGCTGCAGAGGCGAAGATAAATCTGCTGCCAGCTTTAACTGCAGCAAAGCAGGACATTGTGCCACAGACTGCAGGAGGTTATGAAAATATTTGTCCTCAAATATGGAGGGGCATCGCACTGGTGGCACAACATGATCCAAGGGCAAGGGGTTCAGCCACCATGTCAGTAGTTGATGTGACGTTTGCCACCACCCCCAGATTAATATGGCAGGATACATGGCTGGAAGGAATGGGAGGGCTACACTGCCAGTGATCATCAGGCTATCATCATGACCCTCACTGATGGTGAGCCTGGAGATGCTGGAAAGACTGCAATGAGGGGTTGGAGTACAAGCAGATTGGACCAGGAGGTGCTTACAAAGACGCTTGACCTATGGGGATTGGTGATGTCATTACTGTGGAGGATAAGACTGCCCACTTAGTGAATGCAAAGTATGTGACAGACTCCTGCCTAGAAGATACAGAGGGAAGGCTCCTCCTCAATGATGTATTGGTGGACGAACTGAAATAGCTAAGATGAGAAGGTTGTGTCACTGGTGCAGGAGACTTGTGTCACAGAACTGTAGACTGCTCAATACAAAGGATGCAGGATGCAACTAAATGCTCTCATATGTGAATCGAAAAGGATGTGCTGATTAGTGCAGTGGATGAGACGGATGGTTTATCCACTAATCAGTATGGCTTCCACGGGGGCTAGTCTGCCCTAGATGCTGTATCCACTGTTTGTACTATGGCTGACAGAATTGTACAGTGTAGCTTGAATTAAGTGACTGGAAATCTCTGCGTACTGGTCACAGTGGATGTTAACAATAGCATTACACACTCTGCTGTTGTGTAGACACTCACTGCAATTAAAATTCTGGATTATCTTGCACCAAATTCTGAGTATTGTCATATCTTACATGTCGACAACTATTTTGTCATGTAGAGAACTGCAAAATAGAACGAGCTGTGAACAGGGGAGCTGTGAATCAGGCCTATGATGCAGTCTTCTGCTTACTGCTTCCCCCAAAGGTCAACCTAGTTTGCTATGCTGATGATTTCGTTCTGGTTATGGAGGCAACCACCAGAAAACAGGCTAGAGATAAGATTCTTGGTGCTCATTAGCAACTGAATGCGTAGTGTCAGATTGTGGATGTTCCCACACAAAACCAAGGCTGTGGTAATCACAGTGGCAAAGAAAAAACCTTCACTGATGTTGACCTTGGAGAGTCATAGAATTATCTCCAGACAGGCAGTTAAGTATCTGGGCGTCTGGATTGACGCTTGGCTGCTCATACTATTGAGGCAAGTGAGAAGATGGACAGAGCGTTGAGGATAGTTGCCAGCTTGCTGCCTAATCATAATGGATCCAGATAACAGAGGCAAGAGGCTGCTCTTTGGTGTGGCCCTCTCCATTCTCCTTTATGGTGCGATGGTGTGAGGACGCGGTCATAAAGTACGTCAGATATAGGGGTGTTCTGGAGACCCTGCACAGGAGATGCTGCCTCCGTGTAGTGTCTGGGTACAGAATTATCTCCAGGGCACCTGTGGTGGTACTCGCAGAGTTTTCTCCAATTGATCTTGCCATAGAGCACAGACAAAGGTTGTAGAAACTGGAGCCTTTAATACCAACCAAAAAGAGGCAGTCTGTGGCTATGATGGATGAAATCACCAATTGCTGACAAAGGAGGTCGGTTGATGAAGATAAAGAACGATAGACATACCGACTCCTGAGTGATATCAGGCGTTGGCAAGAGACCTCATGGCTCACTTGATTATTGTTTAACTCAGTTCTTGACAGGTCTTGGGGTTTCAGGTTCTACCTCTTTAGACTTGGGCTGGACTGTTCCAACTCCTGTTCAGTATGCAATCAGGAGGAGACTGCTGCTTTCCATGTTTTTTCTTGTACCGCAGATACGCAGAAGCAAGAATGGAATTTTTAAATAACGCCCACAGAAGGAACATGATCACCCCTGAAGAGGTGCTGTTGGAGTGTGAGAGCAGCTGGAATGCGGTATATCCTGAATCACAATTAGAGTAATGGAGGACCTGCTAGTCTGGGAGGAGTACCTTAAGGGTGCAAGGTGCAGGAGAGCATGGGGACAAACAGGCCCTTGGCTAAGCGACTAGAGAGCCCCCCATACATGTGGAGGTTGCACACATGTCACGCATACATGTGGGCACTCTGCTTGAATGTCTTAATGGCACCTTGATGGTAAGTATGATGTAAGTATACCTGTGTGTGTTTGCTTGATCTGGATGGAAGTGTCTGGGGTGTTGTGTTTGTGTGTGTGTGTGTGTGTGTGTGTGGATGTTCTCCACTACTGCGATGTTGGATGTTGTGTGCGAGTGGTGAGGTTGGTTAGTTCTTTGTTTTCTTTCGTGTGTGAGGACGGATGATGGCTGTCTGTGGTGTCTTGACTGAGTATGAGGGCATAATACCCCCTTCTTGATGAAACTCTACACCAGTGGTATCAGGGAGGGTGGGTAGCCAGGGGTGGAGGTTTAGTCGGTTGTGTGCAAGAATACATACGCATCTAATTACATCTTGTGGAACCTGTCAGCGACCATGACAGTGCTTCAGCGTCTGTGAAACGAATTCCTCCACCTCTACAAAAAAAAAATATCACTGCTTATGCCACTTTCCAAAAATAAATTAAATGACAAAATATTGTTAGTCGGTCGGTTCAGCTGTTTTCTGATACAAAAGTCACATAAAAACACCCTTAAGAAGGGATTGTGAAATAGTTCTCAATTACCGTGCCTGTGAATGGGTTGGATAAAATGCTTCTGAATGATGTATCCACTTTTAATGTTATATACATAGCGGTCATACGTGA
The DNA here is from genome assembly GCF_047948215.1 of Lycorma delicatula. Taxonomy (NCBI): domain Eukaryota; kingdom Metazoa; phylum Arthropoda; class Insecta; order Hemiptera; family Fulgoridae; genus Lycorma; species Lycorma delicatula. Next base: position 8,519,131 of record NC_134464.1, read on the forward strand.
CTTAACTCCAAATAATGAATAAAAGGAAATAAATTAAAGAAAATAAATTCTTTTGCTTTGATATACTTATTGTTAAAAGAAGAAATAAGTACTAATTTTGATGACACAGCTGTATTTAACTTGTCTTACTCATTTTTAATGATATAGATGTATTTAATTTACTTTGTTATTTACACAATGTTCACAAACATTCAGTTTTTTATAAAAGAATGACTTTGAAATAATATGATTCTATGTCTACACAATTTTTATGAAATGTTTTATTTTAAACCTCTGAACTTTATTGAACACATATCTTCAATTTGTCATTTTGATTTACTCTCATTATTATTATTATTTTTGAAGGAGCAGAAAGTAAAGTAAAACCAAAACAGTAGTATACTTACAAAAGATAAAATATTAATAGCCTAAATTAATTTATCAGAATGATAAATCAATAAATCACCTAATATATTCAATTATTATTAGCAATAAATTTCTACAATCAAATTAAAAAAGGGCCCTATAGGCACATCATGCTTTGCATATGCACATGCGTGCGCGCACGCACACACACACCCACACCTATACACCCTCACAAAAAAAAAAGTTACAGCTAATTATTTTTCCCATAAAATATTTTTCTATGAAAATTCAACCTGCTATAGATCTGTTAACAGCAAACTATGTAACCTAATAAATATGCCGTCGACCTGACCCAGTCATACTATTTACAAGAAAACAATTTAAAAAATTTCCTTACTTCTCACAGATGAAGTTTATCTTTCTACCCTTATGCATTCATGGCAATTTTTAACCACTGAAACATGCATTTTTCCCCAAATAAGTATTTCTTTATTTATAAACACTTGAGTTTTTAATTTATAGCTTAGGCAGATTTGAATTAAAAGAAATTACCACCATCTGATAATTCCCTCCAGAATTAAAAAATCACAAGACATAACCTGAATTTTATGGTCATTTGATTGTTCCATGACCTCCTATCCAGAACTGAAGTCGAAGAGCATAGGTAGGAGAGCACTCTTATCTTGTTGCCAAACATTGAGATGAATGATATCAAACACAAATTGTCTAATTGAGCTAACAGCAGGGAAATAATTCAATAAATGAATTACCAATTTCACTACACCCATTCACATTACTATACTATACCTATTACTATTTACCCATCACATGCCAAAATAAATTTTATATATTTAGAGTTCCTTATCCCTTATTATTAAGTGTTGATTTTCATCAGCCCAATAAACATAATCATTTACTTTACTAGGAAATTCGATTTTGAAGCACACTTCCTCAGAATGTATTTCAGATCTGCTACACAACTAATTATGAATTCCTTACAAAATTCCATCCCTCTGTCAAAATAATTTTGGCCAATAAACAATCCGCTTTCTTTAGGGTAAACCTAATCCAAATGTTTCAAAAACAACAGAACTCTTTCTGATATTTGAAGGCTGTTTACTGTCTCTGCAACAAGTTATTTGCTTTCTAAAATAAGTTAATTTTAACTAATATTTGAAGTATTTCAATGCCTACAATAATATTATAATTTTAATATTCAGCTTTCACAAATGACAGGTTAGTAGTGGAAAATTATCTTGCATATAATTCTCCATGGACAGTACCAGTTCCCTTATTATTTTTCTACCAATACTGAAGCATAAAAATTTATTATTGTTTACGGTACTAAGGCCATAATTTTCAAATTATTTATTTAAATTAGATTATCTCATTACAAGATGAACTGAACAACATGTAAATAGTAATTATCAGCTAAAGACGACCAAACCAAAATTTTCTAGCTTTTACTTAGAATTTAAATCTACATGCAAGGAAACTGACCCTTTAGCCAAGCACGATTCAAAACAATGAAACCTTGACTAGGAATAAATATAATTAAATTAAACAATAATATGCTAATTCTATATTATAAAGATGAAATTAATAATAAATTACCACAAGTCACATCCAATACTTTGTAGAAGTATTTTGTTTCAATAAATCCGTCTCTATTTCCAGGGCTTAAAACAACGTGATTTAGAGATACAAAGAAAGGTATGCCATCTAAAAATAAATAAAATAAAAATTACAATTCCTTCAATTATATAATTTATTTTACTAAAAACACATATATATTATACATCAATATTTTATCTAAGAGTTGTTGATTATAAAAACTAAATACTGAAATGAATTTAAAAGAATTATTAAAGTAGCAGCAGGTGAGTCCACCTGCTCTTGCAATTCTTGTTGGTAATTCATAGTTCTGCAGGGATTTTACAAAAAAAATTAAACAAACACTCAACACTGTTCTATTTTTAATAACTTCTTTGTGCATGGACGTTTTTCATAAATAATCTTCAAATATAATTATAAAAAATATTCATAATATAATTTTCAAAAAAAATCACAGGATATTGGGTACTATGTTACAGGAATTGGCTAAAACGGTAACAGAAAACTTGTGTAAAACTAAGTTCAAAGCATTTAATGGATGGATGAAGAGTTTCCGCATAAGCCATCAGGTAGTTTTTAATGAATTTTGCAGAGAATCAAGAGATGTAAACAGTGAAACTGTTGACGAAATGGTCTTTTATAATAGAAGGACATGAAATTGAAAACATACTAAGTGGCAAAGAGATGGGACTATTTTTCCACATTCTGTTGAATAAATACATTTGTGTTTAAAAAGTGAGAAATATTTGAGCGAGGAAATTATGAAAGCAGAAAAAGACTGGTTTTTTTATGTGGCTGTTAAAACATGATGCTTTAAAAACATGTACCTTCAGTTGCTCGTTGACTGATGATCCAACAAAAAGGCATGGATCATGTCAAAGATCATGAAAGCATGGTTAATGACATTTATTAACAGAATGAAGAGGCAAAACCAGCAGCATGTTTTGTATTTTTTGGATAATGCAACACATCACCCCACATTGAACTTTCCAACATCCAACTTGCTTGATTCCCTTCAAACACCAAAAGTATTTCCAACCAATGGACCAAGGTATCATTTAGAATGTTACAGTACTTTTATCATTAACTGTTAATGCAATTTTTGCTTGCCAATATGAATTCTACATCATCCACCTCTGAACTAAACAAAACCATCTTTGTTCTAGATGCAGTAATTTGGATAAGCCGAGCTGTAACAAAGTTGTAACCAGAAACGGTGACAGCGTTTCAAAAATTCCAGATTTCTAACGGTAAAGTTATTGTTAGTGAGGAAGATGAGGCTGAACAGCAGGACTACAAAACTAAATTAATGGAGCTGCTTTCAATAACTGCAATACTGATGACTACATCAATCATTCAGTATGCACACTGTGATGTGCAAACTAAAACAGACAACGGATGTAGATACCTTAATTGAGAATTTTACAGAATGTCGGGACAGGAGGAGGTGGAGGAAAAAAAAAAGAAGAAAACAGGACTGATTTGCAAGAAGAATTTGTAGGCGAAAGATTTATAGAGATGCTGTCAAAAGTTCAAGGAACTGCAGCAATTTGCCCTACAGCAAAATGACATCTGCTAATTGTGGTTTCTAAGGCTCAAGTGTTTGTGGAAAGCAAGCAGCAATCTGTGCAGAAAAACCTTCTTGACTATTGGGGGAAAAAAATAAAACATGCGTAAAGTACTTTTTTCTGTTCATTGTAAATTTTGCATGTATTAACTTTTATCAAAAATAAATAAAGTAACTGAATAAGGTACATACGGTACTTTATTTCATCTCAGTATGTCGATTATATACACAATTGAAAATTATAAAATAAGAAAATGCCCAAATATCATTTACGAGAAAAAAATTTTAAACTAGGTGGTCATTTAACTTACTCTTCATTGATTTAGTGTGATGCCAACCAATTATATTTCAGACCATTTGGTCGAAAACTTATCACAGAAAGGTGAATTTTACTAAACATGCAGTTGAATTTAATGGCTTTACTAGGAAACTATTGCCAACATACAGAAAAGAACTGACAAATACTTTTTTCAAATATACCAAAATAACATTCAGAATAACGGAGAACTTGGGATCATAGAGAAAAAGCATGAGCAAACATTTTGTACTGCCCTTCACACAACAGCAGAGTACTTAAAATTCCACAACTTTAATAGTATTGTGGTTAACAAGGGTAGTCAGTCAGCTTATAATGAAATTTACTTCATCATAATGGAGGTCAAATTTTTGGGGATAGATTTTGTCTTATAAAATTTGAAAAAATTAAAATAAATAATTTTACTTTAATTCTCAGGCCAGTTACCTTCTGTTGACAAAAAATATATATATACAAACATACATGCTTTCAGACTGGTAAAAAAGGGCAAACTGAAAATTAAATTAGATTTATTTATTTATATTAATTTTTCAAAATTTTATAAAACAAAATCTGTATATTAAAATTATAAATATTCAAATAAAATAATTATCAGCAAACATGAAAAACATTTATTAACAAGAGGTTCTCAGTTCAAGTACCGGTAATTAATATGATAATTTCATTTCATTATTGGCAGCTACTACAAGATGCCAGCCAGATTAAAACAAAATACAAAAGGATTAATTATAGTTGCACTTTCTCTCCTTAGTCAGTATTATAGACTTTAAACAAATCTAATCATTAATCTGAGGAAATAATTGTTGATTTTAAATGTAAAATATATATAATTAAAAAAAAATCATTTTGTCAGAGACTTCTTGTTTTGAGATGGAACTCTTGTCAATTGGCTGCTGCAGCTGACTGTTGACATATAAGTAAGTTAGTTACTTGAACAACTTGAAAATCTTTAAATGCATTAACTCAGAAATGGCACTAAGTTGGAAATTGATGTTTTGGATTTAAAGTTGGGACCCCTTCCTATCAACCTACACAAGACCATTAATAAACTCTGACGTAAGCTGACTGCCCGCCCTAATAAGTCGAGGAAATTGGCATCTATTCTCTAAAACGCTAAAAATAATACAATCCATCAAAAGAGCAAATATTTAAAAATCAATTTATAAAAATAACTACAATTTAGGATACATAGGGAACATTAAAGGGACAATTAAAAAACTATAACAAAGGAACATTTGGCTTATGACAAATAAAAATCAGCTGAAGCTCAATATTTTGTATAAACTAGATGTAGAATTAGTTTGAGAAGAAATTATAACTCCTGACATCAATGGACCTTTCCCATTATAAGGTTTTCATCAAACTAATATCACCACTCATTATTGTTGCTCCATATATTTTACAGTTAATGGGGAATTTGAAACCAAATCTCAGATTGGGCTTCAAAGCCAATAGACTGTTTATTGTCCTACTTATAATTACACAGTCAAAAGAAAAGAAAACAACACAGTGGCTGAATCAATTCATTCCAAGCGGTCTAGAAGAAAAATAATTGGTTGCTTGACCATTTCAGAAAAAAATCATATTTTGTACAAGCATTCCATTATATTTTAGTAGTCCAGAACAAATTTTTTAAAATTTTTATTGCATCCAGTTCAAAATGGTGGTCATTTTTTATTTAAGCCTTATGCTGTCTTTTGCATTCGCAGGCATCTACAACTTTCTAAATTACTCAGCATTGGATTGACCTAGACTTTTCAAATAAACTTGCGCTACAAATCAAAACCCTATTTACCTACATTGTTTGATTTTATTCATGTACACTTTTGTGTAGCTCTAAGTTATCGAATGCGAATGGACAAAATTCAATTTCTATAGGATATTTTCTCGGCCTCAATTTTTTTTCTGTGCTTTTGTATACTGAAGTATAGTTACTTTATATAAAATATCATCAACAGTGAGTTGCTTACCCTGTAAAAATTATACTTTTTAAAAATTGAATTTTTTTCAGTTTTTCAGCTGCAAAATCTCTGTAGGTCTCTACGGTATAAAAATTCAGTACAAATGTCAACTTTGAGATTAAACTCAAAAAAAGATTGTGAACTCTAGCAAAAATGATTTTCACGTCTGGGAGAAGTGGATATGACTTATTCTAATATTTTTAAGGCATTTTAAACTATGAAAACCATATTTCTTAAAAATAAATTACGTACCTTATCATAAATAAGCATGTAAACTGCCCAACATATAATTTTGAATTATTTTAGGTACAAAGTTTCTCTTTATCAAAATAATGTTATCCTAAAGACAGGACCTATACCGGCTAAAAATTAAAAAGTGTTTATAAAAGATAATTAATTAATTCATTATTAAAATGAAAACTGCCTGCACTGTGTGTTATCTTTCGCCTCCACCAATGTTTGTCCCACTTTACTCTGTGCTCTTAAGTGCACAGTTGTGTGACCTTTTATCAAAATGAAGTCGGTGTTCTACAGGTGTTTTTAGTAATGAAGCTTGCCATAAAACTGTGTATGGGGTTTTTTCTAAAGACATTAAATCAATTAGGAGTGAACTCTGAAATCACTTCAACTTGTACTTATGATGAAATAAAATACTTCAAAAATCTATCATCTTTACAGTCAGTATTGGTCAGATCCTTTCCACAAACATAAAAAGCCTATAACAAAAAGCTTAAGAGAAGAAATAACTTTAAATCATTATTCTAAGAATATAAGCAGCATTTCTGTTAATCTTATACTAGGAAAATATTGCGCCCAACATGTTACTCTAAAATATTTGTTGTGGGCAAAGAAAGGGATGGTGAAAGTTCAAATAAAGAATTTTGACTAATCAGAAATTATAATAAAGGTAGATTCAGCTTGTGCTATTCTGCGTTTTTCATCTGCTTGTAAAATTAAATGAAGAAAAAGAATCTGAAGACTTGAAAAGAAAAATTGAAAAAATTAAGAAGTTTCATTTCACAAGAAAATTCCTACTTTTGATCCAGATGACAATCCTAAAAATTTCCAAGCCAAAACAATGATCTGATAGAAAAACTAAAATTTAAATAATGTCATATTTCCAACAAAGAGAATAAAATTAAGGAGAGCATCAAATGTAACTAACAGGTGAAGACACAATACAAAAGTTACAAGTTTTTATGAAATGATGAAAATAGTCATTAATGCCAGGAAAAATAATTGTATTTCATTGAAGGAAAATGATACTATGGTTCAAAGACAAAAACTAATTAGATATTTGTAAATTAAATGTCCTACTTTCTGGATTTAAAAAGAAGAAACCTGACCTAAAAATTCGAAGATTGAAATTCTGTGTTAAGGCCAAAACGGTGTGTTGTGGGGGCATTCGGTATTCAAAATGTGTGTTTATACAATTAGAATATGAAGTTGATGATTGATAATGCCAATCTTAAAGTTGATTATAAAAATCTTTTGGAAATTCTGCTATGCAAAACAGATAATGATTGTATGAGGGGAAAATGCCAAGTATGTCCAGGCAAACAGGCGTAAAAGGCGAAAGATTTATGCGAAATGAATAAGGATCAAAGTTCAGTTCGATAGAGTGGATTATAACTTGTACAGCAGAGAAGACGGAATAATAGCTATTGAATTAAGTGACACGATTATTGTGGGTACATACATCAGCCCCCAATTGCACCTATAGAGTTTTATCAAAACCAGATATTTAACCTACAGCAGATCATGACCAGTTCGCGGAAAAGAGTGGTGGTAGTGCTTGGAGATTTTAATTGTAAAACTACTGTAGCAGGTGCCAATTCTACAAATGCTAGAGGTAGAATTCTCGAGGACTGGTTGGAGGTTACGGGTGCGTGCTGTATAAATGATGGGGCTCCTACATACAGCGCAAGAGGTCACCAATCAACAATAGACCTGGTAATTGTGGATAGTAGGTTTAGAGCAGATACCGTCGAGTTGGATGTCCTTACCGAAGAAACTGGTAGTGATCACAAGGCCGTATTGGTTAACATCAGAGATTGTCCAAGGCGGGTAAGGCAGGATAATATTATCTCTAGATTAACGGATTTCCAGATACACCGGGTGTCAAATAATGCGGCAAATAGGATTAGGAACTGTGAAAACATAGAACCGGAGAAATTTCAAGAAATAATCAAACAGGAAATTGCTAACATACCGCAGTCCGGTAATAGATATCATCCGGTGTACTGGTGGACCAGAGAAATCGAAGACCAAAGGAAAATCATGCAGCGTCACAAAAGAACTGCTCAGAGGTTGCGAGCAAGGAATAGTAACGATGAAGAAAGTCGACGTGCTGCCCAAGACTATAGACAGGCCAGGAAAAAGCTTAACTTTCTCATTAAGCAATCTAAGAGGAATAAATGGCAAGAGCTCTGTAATGAACTTAACACTGACCTTGGGGGAAAGCTTTTAAGATAATTACCAAAAGGCTAGGTAGACAGGTGCCAACGTTGAGTAAGGAGGAAGCGGAACGACAAGTTAGGATTCTTTTCCCTAGACCTGAATATCTGAATAGGGAAACAATTGTTTGTGAAGGTGGCAGATTCACAGAACAAGAGGTAATGGAGGCCATTAAAAAGTTAAAAAACCGGAAAAGTCCAGGGCCGGATGGCATACCTGCGGCGATCATCAACACTATAGCAGGAATAATACCCTGGGAAATTGTGGATCTGGCTAGTTATGGTCTACAAAACTGTAATTTTCCTGGCTGCTTTCCAGCAGCCAGGATGGTTTTTATACCCAAGGCGGGGGTAAATAATGGATATAGGCCGATTACTCTTATTAATAATATGGGAAAGGTGGTTGAGAGGCTGATAGAAGGCAGGCTTAGGGCAGAGCTTGAGGAAAAGGGCTGTCTACATCCACAACAATATGGATTCAGAAAAGGCCGATCTACCATAAATGCCTTAGAGAAAGTTAAAAATTGGGCTTTAAATAGCAGGAGCGGTACCTGGAGGACCAGGAAAATCCCCCTAGTGATAGTGCTGGACATTAGGAACGCGTTCGGATCAGTACCCTGGTCATCTATAATTGATGCATTGCATGAGATGCGAATAAGCAAATATCTAATAAATCAAGTTAATCACTATATACATCAAAGGTTTCTTGAGATCAAAACTTTGGAAAGTAAGGCAGTTTTCCAGATGTTTGGTGGCGTTCCTCAAGGTTCTGTGCTGGGCCCAACCTTGTGGAACATTTTTTATGACGCAGTCTTCAGGCTGAATTATCCTGAAGGAGTTACTGCAATTGGCCATGCTGATGACATAGCAATCCTCGTTGAGGATAGGGATGTAGATAACTTAGAACGCAAAGCCAATCTGGCATTAGGAATTATAGATGAATGGTTACAAAGAAGCCAACTACAGATAGCCCCAGGGAAGTCCAGTTGTATTGCCCTTTCCGGCAGAAGACCTATTAGAGGTATAAATTTGAATATCAGAGGAGAGCCAATTATGCAAGTCAATGAGGCAAAATATCTGGGAGTCATACTCAATAAAAATTTGAGATTTAGCAGACACATCGATATGATATGTAGGGTCACTCCAATGGTCAAAGCTCTAAGAGGACTCTTCCAGAACCATGGAACACCAAAAATAGAAACTAGGAAATTAATAACTGCTGCAACAACATCAATGATATTATACGCAGCTCCGGTTTGGGGTCATACAATTAGTATTAAACGGAATAAAGGAAAATTGAGAAGCGCGCACAGACTTGCACTGTTGAGGGTGGCCGCTAGTTACAGAACGGTGTCCTATGATGCGCTTTGCGTAATAACAGAGGTTCTACCAATAGACCTGCAGATTAAAAGCAGGATGCTTAGATATGAGGGACTACCACAAGACGAGATAGCAGCTCAATTGGAGCAAGAATGGCAGTTGGAATGGTCACGCTCAAGAGTCGGGGATTGGACTAAAAGACTAATCCCTGATATAAGTAGGTGGTATGGAAGTAGACGCGGAAACGTTGACTTCTATATGACACAGTTATTATCGGGGCATGGATCTTTCGGGCAGTGCCTAGCCAGAATTGGAAAAAGGAACACACCACAATGTGTTTATTGTGAGGAAACAGATAATGCGGAGCACATTGTATATTGTATGTCCTAGATGGGCTGAAAACAGGAGGGTAATTATAACAAATCGATTAACACCGGATAATCTAATTAATTGGATGGTACAAAATCAAGAGAACTGGGACTGGTTCAGAAGGTTTGCTAGAGAGATCCTGAGAACTAAGGAAGAAGAGGGCGGTAGACTGTGATTAAGTTAAGTAGGGAAGGGTGGACAGTCTCTCCGTGGAGGGCCCGTATGTCCTGGTATGCGGGTTCCTGCGAAGGGGGAGAACTCCAGGGGAGATGGGAATAAAAGAAAAGACCGAGTCCCGGCCGGCGGTGTGTCTCCCTGCGGGCGTCTAGGCGTTTTGTGGGGTGGGTACCGTCAGTTAGAGGCATAGGCGTAAAGACCAAGACCTGGTTCCCTGCAGAGAGGGTGGGGGACGGCATCGCCGGACCTTGGCCCTAACGCGGGGAATTAGAGGCAGGCAAAAAATAAAAATAAAACAAAAGATCCAAGACTGGGGGGGCCAACCTGCCGTGCCGAATGTAAAGCCGGTGGGTGGGGGACGCTCCCTTTGAGTAGAAGGACACTCTCCCTGACTGAGTATACTTAAATGGATATCCGGTCGGGGAGAGTAGGGGAGAAAAAAAAAAGAAAAAAAAGGCAAACAGGCGTCTGTTGACATGTTTGAAGAGTCAGAAGAAGACTCAATGCCAGACAATATACAAACAATCGGTGACACAAGACAGAACTGAAATGATAATTATAAAATAACAAGAAAAATTCTTTAAAATATTGATTGTTAAATTTTTCATCATTTTATTGAAAAATCACAAGGAAAATTTTTTAGACAAAAAACAAATCTTGTCAGATGATGAATGTATTGTTCTTCTGGCTGACTTTTCAGAAAATCGTTCCTTTGTTGTACTCAACAAAGCACAAGAGCACCACTGAGTAAACAAGCAGGCTATGGGGTTCCTCCATTTGTGATTATTAAGAGAAAGTAAATAGCCTTATATTTTGTGTCCATAAGTGATCATCTAAAACATAATACCAGAATAGTCCATGCATTTCAACTTAAATTAACAATTACATAAAGAACACCATCCTAATACAAAAAAAAAATAATCTACTTCCCTAATGGGACCGCAAAGCCAATATAAAAATAATTTTATAAACACGTACTACTACAAAGTAAATTTTGGACTTGACATAGAATGGCATTTTTTCCATCGTGTTATGGGGAAAAATACCTATGATGGTAAAAGGGGTAGTTCAAAGCAATTCGTGTTTAGTTTACAGAGGCCTTATAAGGATCAAATCTTGGCAACTCAGGAAATGATTAAACTGTTCTGAAAAGAAAATGTTAAGGCAATTATATATGTTTTTGTGAAAACTGAGGAAATCCAACAACTCGGTTTCAATATCTTAGAGGAAATTTACAACACTTATCAGAAAAGTAAAGATCATTTCATTGTTTTATACCACAATCAGTCTGCTAAAATGTCAGTATACATCATCAGCTGATAATGAACATCATCAAGCTGCAAAACTAGTGATACTGACAGTTCAAAATAAAGATAGAATTGTATATATTTATGATGGCCAGTAATGAATCGCAGAAGTGAACAACATAAATCATTGAAACAAAGATGTGCATATTATATTTTATCATCCACCAGGACCAAGAACTTCATTCCCAAAAAATGAAAGGATCAAGTTTGGGTGACAAAAATATATTTAAAATATATATATCAAAAATATATTAAAGAAGCCAACTCCCCTGGAATTCACTATGTCTAGGCACACTTTTAATATCACTCCCTAACTTTGAAGAAATCCCACAGCTATTAAATCAACATTATATAGTAGACAGATTAAATGTTGAAATACATTATATATTTGTTAGTTTATTGTTAATTTAGTGCTAAAGTAGTTCATGGAATCGTATTACATTTTACCAGATTGCTGTTTTAATTCTGTTTAAAGATTTTTTATTTCATTATGGCCTTTAAATTTAATATTACTTAACATTGCAAGCATATTTGCCACACAATTTAATACATATCCTATATTGTTATCAAAATAGTTATTTTAGTTTGATAAATGTTTAAATAACTGAAATATTATACTCTTACCCCCATTTATCCTGGATGTGGAAATCAAGCTATTTTTGCCCAAATTCATAATTTTCTTAACTTGAGTTTAATCTCTAAGATGAAATTTATATTTAAGTTTTAAACTATAGAGACGTTTTGTGTGCAATTTTCAGATTTTTATCTGGTCCCCCAAAAAGAGATATTGCAGCTGAAAAATGTTTAAAGGGTAAGCTACTCACTATTGATATTTTATATAAAGTAACTATACTCTTACATGTAAAAGATTATAAAGAAAAAATTGAGGGTAAGAAACTATTCTTTCTTAGAGAAACTACCCTACAAAAATTGAATTTTATATATTTGACAACTTAGGACTACACAAAACGTATATGAAAAGAATCATATTAGGTAGGTAAACAGGGTTTTGATTTGCAGACAAAGTTTATTTGAAAAGCCTAGGGCAATACAATGCTGACTAATTTAGAAAATTGTAGATGCCTGCCAATGCAAAAAACAGCGGACTCAAACTAAACTGGATACAATTAAAACTTTTAAAAATTAATTTTTAACTACCAAAACATAATGAAAGCACCTAAAAAGTATGAATTTTTTCTAAGATGGTGTGGCAATCAGTGCAGAACCACTTGGAACGGGATTAACCCATTTTTAGTTTCAAAATTTGATACATTCACATAAAATAATTATCAGCTAACACGAAATACATATAGTTTTTTCTCCAAATTCTTATAAATACTACATTATAAAAGCTAATCTCTATAGCAGAATGAGCTAAGCCAAAAGACATAATAAACCAGCTGAAACCACTGTGCATAAGCAATTAGATGATTTCCAATCGCTTTTTATTAACCAGCACATACATCTGATGTGTGCGTTTTATTAACAGTAAGCACCAGATCTATATCTGCAATTTCATCATTATGGGCCATGCGTATCACTCTGATACACAGAATGTTTCACAGAGGGGCATGTACATAATTTTGATACACATGACATTGTAGTTTGTTTACTTGTGTGTCATAAAGGTAAATTAACGCATAAAGCATTGATTTTTTTACCTTTATTAGTGTTGGCCGGTAGAAGTAACATACTGGAACGGCATGCAATTTTTTCAACAGTTTGTAGCAAAATGGAGGAAAATAAAACAGCTGACATCATTGTGTACTGTATGTGTGTAATTCAATTACTTATAAAAACATTTTATTTTTTATGTAAAAAATGGCAAATAATGAAGAAATTATTAAATGGCTAGAAAGTGAAGGTGATTGTAGTACAGATTAGTGCTTTTAATATTTTAACAGATTCTGATGACCCAGATTATGCTCAAGCTTAGTAGCAAAAGTTCATTTTAAGAGGTTATGTCTACATCAAATTCAACTGAAAGCCAATCAATTGATAATATTATGCATGTAGATGTTGACAGAACAATTAGTTTAACTAGTCATGCATCAAAAATCTTAACTAGAATTCTATACAGAAGAATTGAGAGGAGAGTGAAGGAAGTGTTAGGAGAAGACCAATTTGGTTTCAGGAAAATTATAGGGACAAGGGAAGCAATTTTAGGCCTCAGATTAATAGTAGAAGGAAGATTAAAGAAAAACAAACCGACATACTTGGCATTTATAGACCTAGAAAAGGCGTTCGATAACGTAGACTGGAATAAAATGTTCAGCATTATAAAAAAATTAGGGTTCAAATACAGAGATAGAAGAACAATTGCTAACATGTACAGGAACCAAACAGCAACAGTAACAATTGAAGAACATAAGAAAGAAGCCGTAATAAGAAAGGGAGTCCGACAAGGATGTTCCCTATCTCAGTTACTTTTTAATCTTTACATGGAACTAGCAGTTAATGATGTTAAAGAACAATTTAGATTCGGAGTAACAGTACAAAAGATGCTACGATTTGCTGATGATATAGTAATTCTAGCCGAGAGTAAAAAGGATTTAGAAGAAACAATGAATGGCATAGATGAAGTCCTACGCAAGAACTATTGCATGAAAATAAACAAGAACAAAACAAGTAATGAAATGTAGTAGAAATAACAAAGATGGACCGCTGAAAGTGAACATAGGAGGAGAAAAGATTATGGAGGTAGAAGAATTTTGTTATTTGGGAGGTAGAATTACTAAAGATGGACGAAGCAGGAGCGATATAAAATGCTGAATAGGACAAGCTAAACGAGCGGTCAGTAAGAAATATAATTTGTTTACATCAAAAATTAATTTAAATGTCAGGAAAAGATTTTTGAAAGTCTATGTTTGGAGTGTCGCTTTATATGGAAGTGAAACTTGGACGATCGGAGTATCTGAGAAGAAAAGATTAGAAGCTTTTGAAATGCAGTGCTATAGGAGAATGTTAAAAATCAGACGGGTGGATAAAGTGACAAATGAAGAGGTATTGCGGCAAATAGATGAAGAAAGAAGCATTTGGAAAAATATAGTTAAAAGAAGAGACAGACTTATAGGCCACATACTAAGGCATCCTGGAATAGTCGCTTTAATTTTGGAAGGACAGGTAGAAGGGAAAAATTGTGTAGGCAGGCCACGTTTGGAATATGTAAAACAAATTGTTAGGGATGTAGGATGTAGAAGGTATACTGAAATGAAACGACTAGCACTAGATAGGGAATCTTGGAGAGCTGCATCAAACCAGTCAAATGACTGAAGACAAAAAAAAAGTAGATGTTGATGAGAATTCTGATGATAGTGATCATGTTGTAACGCCACTATTTCTTAGCAAAAATGTTATAAGATGGAACAATGTTCAAGATAACCTAAAACATTTTAATCTCACTGACAGCCCTGGTATCACTCAGGAAGCAATTGATAAACTAAATTCACCTTTGGTTAAGTTAATGAATAAAAATTCAATAAATGTATAGACCAGATGCATATACTTTTGTTTAGATGAGACAATTGAGCCATTTAGGGAGTCGACTGAGATTTCATCAATACTTATCTGGAAAAAGACACAAGTACGGTGTAAAATTGTTTAAGTTTGTACTGGTGGTGGGTACACATGGTCCATCAAAATTTATGCTGGAAAAGGAGATAATCCAACTGGTTAAGTACTTTCTTCTAGGGTTGAAATGGTTTTGCCATTGTTTAATTCCAGGCATACACTGGTACCTGATAATTTTTATATTAGCATAGATTTTGCTCGTAAGTTATTGGACCAAAACATTTATCTAATTGGAACTTTGCATCATAATAGGTTGCATGTTCTAAGGCATTTGATTAATTTAAAACTAAAAAGAGGTGAAATGTTTTGTCAGAAGAGTAACACAAATGTGATAATAGGAATGATTGGCAAGCATGGTGTGTTATTTCTTAGAATAGTGCTCCAGTAATGACTGATATACCATAAAAGCGTGGCACTATCTAAAAACCTACAATTATTCTCAACTATAATGAAACAAAATCTAATATCAATGTATCAGATCAAATTGCATCATAATCATCTCTAGTAAGAAAGTCAGTTACGTGGTACAAAAAAGTGATCATTGAACTTTTAACAAATACAGCTGTTGTAAATCCCTTTTAATTATACAAAGTAGTGACCAAAACCAAAAATCAGTATCAGAATTTTGTGAAAAACTTTATATGCAAATTCTTTTTGGTGATAATAAAAATAATTCTTAGATACTTTACTTGAAGAAAAACGTATAATAGTTAATACTGGCTCAAAGAGAAATATGTGTTCCTCATGTTATGGTAAACTAATTGCAGTACTTGGAAGAGCACATGCAATGAAGTACTCAAAAACAAGTTTCAACTAAGTGTAATGGATGTTCTATGAACTTAACGTGTACAGACTGTTTTTTTTTCTCTATCCATTCAACCAAAATTAAGGACAAAGCATAATTTTACAAATTTTTATCAGTATATTTTCTGTACACTTTTTACTTTGTATACCTTTCTTTGCATTCCTTTTTTCATACCTTTTTTGTATAAATAATAATTAATGAACTGCATTATTTCACAAGTTTAATTTTAATACTATAACAACTTTTAGTGTTATAGTATTAGTACTGTTTTTAAAATTAATGATTTTTTCAGTAAATTTTAAAAGAAATTGCTTTTTATTGTCATCAGTTTCATTTAAATGTTTATCAATTTGATACATATGACCTTTAAAAAAGTAAAAAACCACATTTACTTTACAGGGGGTCATGTGTACCAAATTGATACACACAGTGAATAAATGCAAAATTGAGTTAATTAAAACAAGAATTCATGTAATTATGCAACAACACATGGTAGTTATTTCAAAGAAGTGAATTTTTTTTTATGGAACATGAACGATTTCAAAAAGTGCTTTGGCCTTATGGAAAAGTCAAATTATGTATCCAGTGATACACATGGCACTTTAAGTGTTAAACCAATAATCACTAAAATTGTTTATAACCACAAGCATTAGCTAATTCTTGTAGCTCTTCAAATTTTATGACAAATACAGTACAGAGAATGGTACAGCACTTAATGACAATAAAGCACAGCATACATAAGTGATGAGATTTATTAGGCCAAGTGCATGTGTATCAATGACCAGTCAGTATATCAATGACCAGTATTCAAAATACTTTAATGTGATAAAATATATATAAAACATATATTAAGTAATAAATATATATTCTCATGTTTCAGAGAGCTTTAGCTCATTCTCATTAGCTTCTTTCTCTTTAAGTCATTTATCATTATTCTTTTTCTTAATATGAAGGTTTCTCAAGAAAAGTTTCTTTCATTGAGCAGAATTTTTAGCAGGTAACAATAAATAAGAATTAATTAAAAATAAACTTTGTTAAAAAAGAACAATATTGACTTAAAATAAATTAAAAATTATAAAATAATCCTTTCTCAATTATTCATTAAATTTCAGCTTTTAAAAATATATGCAAAATTAAGTTCTGAGCAGTAGGTAGTTGCTTTTAATTTGTTGTTGACTTCTAAAAGTTACAATTTAAAGAATAATTGTTTTTTTTTATATTTTTTTTATCATACTGTAACAATTGTTAATATGTAAAATTTTTTTTAAAAACTGCTTAAAGAATCCTGATTACTTCACTACATTGAAATAATGCAAAACAAACAATAGAACAAACCAAATCTAAAAACTAGCACACTAAAAATGAGAAAATCATACTTTTTCAACAACTCAGCATTAAAAATGACTATCCAACAGCATTGACACTTTAATTTGGTACTGAATTTAAGTAGTCTTAATACATAGATAATGATTGAAAAAGATCAGTTTTTAATTTTAAATTCAGACTATTTTTTACAATTTTATTGTATAAAGCAGGGATAGGCCCTAGAAAGAGAGCAATTCACAATAAATGAAAATCTTGTACCTTTAAAATAAAAAAGGCCATGCAGAGAAACTATCTCAAGAAGGTGCTGAAACTAACTGGTAAGTTGGGATTAAAGTCAACCATCTCTTCCTGTAATGCATGACTGGGCCATAGGCCTTTACAGGATGAAGAAGATGACATAATACATTCCAAACAAAATAATTTATATTACTGGCAGTACAGCAAACAAGCTAAGATTTGGTAATGTTTGGTCAGGATATCAAAATGTACACAAAAAATAGGAAAGAAAAACACTTTAATTATCTGGCCACAGAATTAAATAAATTTCTGCTTAGCAAATTATTAAACCCAAATGTTATAAACCTAAATCTTCACACAATTGCTGTGTAACACTGATATCTAATTAAATTTGTAATTAAGTAAAATTTTAAATGTTGTGGATGAATTTTTGTTTAATGTCAATTTTTACTGTCCTTTTAACAAGTAAAGAAAAAGGTTAGTTAAATGTAAGGTTATATTTTAATCAAGATTAAATCTCGAATTGCAATAAAGAGGTTGAATTGGTGTAGTAACTCGAATTTAAAATATTTGTTTAAATAAACTATAATTTATAAACCCAAAAAACAAACATTTAACTTTAACCAAAAAATGGAAAAAAATAATGACAATTTACATTGTTCTGCGTAAACGAAAACAGTAAAAAAATTATACGATGACACAACAAAAATGATAAATCATTATTTTGAAAATAATTGAGTTACATTATCTCGTACTAATTTGAACGAATTTCAATAAATAGATATTGCTTTTAAACTATTTAATCATTTCTTGTAGAACAAGAGATAAACAGATGACACGCAAACATTACTACAGAACGTCTAGTTATATCAAAGATTTTCAATGATACTGTTCACGTAAATAGTTAGATTCTAAAAAAATAGGATTCTAATCACACATCATTCAACCATAATTATATAAAAATTCCTTCATAAACACTAATAAATCTTAATTATTAAAACAATTGAATGTGAGGTTAAATTATAATACGTTATTCAACGATTGATGAAACAAAGCTTCATAATTAGGAGTATTATAACGTAACAAAGTAAACAAACTTTGTAATACCACAAATAACGCTTAATTCTTCACTGAACTTAGCATTAACTTAAAATTACGCGCTAATGAACGAAAACAGAAATTAATCTCACCTTCACAGATCAGACAATTAAATCGCAGATTAATAAGAAATCGCTACCAACATAACAAATCAATACTATCATTCGTTCTACTCAATTAAACAGAACAATGCATAAATTAATAAGCCTAACTACGGGTAAATTCATGTAAAATAGTAAGTCGTTTCGGAAGATAAATATGCTACTTTATCACATCGCAACAGAAAAGGATTTTTTCCCACCTTCAGCTATAAGATTGCTGCCAACATTCAATAGGCACAACTATCTTAAACATTATATTTATTATAAATAAATAAATACGTATATCCAAACAGTATTCCCTGGCACTCAAATGTTAAATATAAAACTAACTTACAACTATGCTACTTATTGTAGAATCAAATTAATTATACAACGGAGTTAACCAGATTAAAAATCTGTATAAAAATTTATATTTTTTACACACTGATGTTATGTTATCTGACAAAATTTAATGAACTTATCGACCCTAACTAATTGTTTCAAAAAAATAATAAAGGAATAATCATTTATTTTTAGTAATCTAAACGCATTGTTTACAGACTTCATTTCTTTATTGCTACCACGCACCTAACGGCTTTCTTCTAACATCAATCTATTTTTTTATGTAACTTTTCATTTCAACATCCTCAGGTACATGCTTCATATCGGCAGATTTGTTTCCAAAATTTTACCCACTACAACCAAAAAAATTAAATTAAATTTTAAGGAATATAACCCTTCATTATGTAGTTCATCAATCTAATTTTCAAAATCTAACCTGCAACACCATACTTCAAAGGCCTCTCTGCTGTTGTTATTGCCCGTGGACCCATTAAGCGTTAAATTTTTTTAAAGTATTTTAAAGAATAATTTTCTTACTGTTATCCAAATTTATTTGAGATCGCATACATAATTTGTAATCTCTTTGTTTATGTCTGGTTTTGACGTCTGAATTACTACATCCATTTTTTTTTATTTGACTCCCAAAAATAAAATTATTCTCTTACTTCTAGAATGCTGTGTTCCTCAACAATCTGATCCTGTCATTTTCACCACTTATGTTTTGTTTTTCAAACTGAATTTCTGTTCAACCAATAAATTCATGCCACTACTATTTCTTCCACCACTTTTGTTTTTATCAAAAGAACAATGTTATCAGCGAATCTTGATCTCTATATTTTTCTCCTGATTAGTTATTCTGATTTAATATCTGTTCTTCAAATCCTGTATTGCTTCTACATAAAAATTAAAATGCAGTGAAGATAGATTACATTCTTCTCTCACTTTTTGTTCCACTCAACAATGCCTTATAAATTCTACAGTTCTGTATTTGTAAATTTGGAGAAGGCTGTAGATCGCTTTGTTCTAATCTTGTGGGGCCAAAAATGACCTCCCTTGTACCTGTGCATTTTGAAAACAAACTGGAGTTTAATTATCTAGTATACTTTCCACCTCACATTCTATCTATCTGTATTATACTCTAGAGTATTTCCAATGCATGATATACACATGTGTATTAGATTCATAGTATAAATTAAAAAAAAAAAAAACGTTATTTTACTTTTACATTAAAATACAAAGAAATTTTTCCCTCAAACCCAATAACAACATTACAATCCAGTACTCAGCAACAATGATAAAAAAATTAATATTTTCAAACAATACAGAAAAGAGAATATTTTGTTTAAAAAACCTTTCTATGCAGAAAAAAATTACTAAAGAACAATCAGGCTTGCATCACCTAACTAATTACTAATTGATGATAATAAATTTTTTTAGCATATGAAAAATATCATTTTTTACATGTTATGATGCTTTTACATTAATTATTTAAATGTCAAGGATTCAAATTAGGTAAAAAGAATAAAAGGCAGTTATATATAATAAGGTGTGTGTGTGTGTGTGTATATATATATATATGTTGCCGAATGGCATCGATGGCACGTGATGCTTTATAACCTTGTAGTAGCCCTGAGAAGGGCCATTGTTGTCAAATGACTTCAACGGCTTGTTGTAATTTATAACCTTGTGGTAGCCGAAAAGGGCCGTTTTTTGTGTTAGTTTTGAGAAGAGCTGTTGGGTCCAGAAACTGGTCCCTGGTGAAGTTGGGGAGCTGTGGCTTGTTCATTGAAATCAGACTGGGCTTCACCTCAGTGGCAGTTGGGTCCCCACTACAACGCGGCAGTGGTGGCCCCCAGAGCCCTGCAGTGTCAAGTCGTCGTCGTCAGTCGTCTTTCACCACCGCGGATGAGGTGGTTCTTCCCAAGCAATCCCATGCTGGGCCGACTACTTCTGTTGAGTGTGCCAGCCAGGGCGATTGAAGCTCAGCGAGCTAGAGTGGAAAGGTAGCATCCGTGTCCAGCGGCTCCCTTGGCGGACCAGCCAGGCCTGCTCCTCTGGCAGAGATGTTGGCAACCGCCAGGAGGTCCCCATTGAGGTGGCCAGGGAACTTCTTCTGTCTTCTTCTTCTTGGTCTTCTCCAGATGGTGGTCGACAATGAATTAAAAATTCACTCTCATGCACGCTCTTTTATTGGAGCTGAGAATGGTGGGGTTGAAGTGCCACTATGGTGGAAGAACTGCTCAGTCATCTGTGCAACGGGAGTGATACTTGTACCAGCATATACGGATACTGTGCTCCTGTTAACATCTGAGCTGCTACCATTGTCGTCTGCCAATATTAAATTAGGCAAATATGTGGTAACAATACATATATATACTGGATGCTAATGTATACTTGGTGCTACTAAGGTGTGTGTGTGTATATATATACTAGGAGTTAAAAAGTAACTTACACCCCCCTCCAACTTTTTTTATAATTGAGATAACTGGATACAGTTCATGGGATTTTTCCTTGTATGGAGGGGCAAATTTAATAATCACCCATTTCACTCCTTTTGATCTTTATGTGGCGGGGGTGGGGGAATTCAAAACTCTAAGATGGGACCAATGGTCTTTGATGTATCATTTTAAAGAGCTCATTGATATGAGAAAAATTATACAATTAAAACTAAATTCTGATTGCCCAATCCAGAACGACAGTCAACAATGTGCTTGTTCAGATAGTTACAATTGTATGCTTCCTTTTATTTTTTATATTTTTTTATATTTGAGGTATTCCGATTCTTTATTTGGAAATCTTCTCTGATAAAAGAAGCTAACTCAGTAAGCCCCAATAGAGTATATGGTCTGGGGGGTTCAAACATTTTAAATGTGACTTATGATCATGTGATATGTTGCTTTAAAGGTCTTTGTGAGACAAGCAAATTAACAGTATAAAAAATTAAATTCTAATTAAACCAAAATCGCAATCACAAATGTCAATATATTAATTTAAAAAATTAATTATTAAAATTTTTCAAATACTTTTTTTAATAAACTTGAATTTTAAAATAACTAATAATTACTTTACTCATTTTTTAACATTAAAATTTTATTTCATAAAAATCTTTTACGAAAGTAATTCTTATTTCATAAGTTGATAATTTCACAGTTGGTCAACAATTAAATGAAGGAAAGTTACATTTTTCAAAATTAGTAATCATGTTGATTTTGTGAAAAGTAGCTAACAGATGTTAAAGTATAACTGTTTTTGTGTTATTTTTAGATGAAGTTTTGTGTTTCTTATTAGTAAGCTTAAAAAAATTTAAATTACAAAGGCCAAAAAATAAAAAAAAGTTCAAAGTTAAAATTAAAAAAAAAAAATGTAATGTAGATTACAAATTTTAACCTGACTTAGAAACATGGTTTTAAAAAAAAACAAAAATAAACAAAAAAAAAAAAAAAAATGGAAAAAAATTAATGGTAAAAAAACTCTTGGGTACAAAAAAAGTTTTTTTCAGTTCAATAAGAGAGTAAAAATAGTATTTTTTTATTTGGAGAAATAAAAACATACAAAGGAACAGCTAATGCAGTTAATATGTGGCATCACAATCATACAGTTTCCAGGATAGAAGTCACAAGTTTAATAGAAAAGTTTCAACATACTGGTTAGCGTTTTAAATGATAAAAAGCCTGGCTGACCCAATAAAGATGAGTTATTGAAAAAGGAATATTAGTAGAAATTTGTCAACAATTAGTAATCAGTAAGAATGATTGAACGAAATACTAATTTATTTAGGTGGTCAGTGCAAAAAATATAAATATATTTTGTAGCCATAATGCTGTTGACCATTTGGTCTAGCGGCTGGCCTAGCGATTAACTTGCCACAAATGAATTGTTTAACAGCTGATTTTCAAAATCAAAGATCCTGAGGTTCAAATCCTAGAAAAAGTAAGTTGCTTTTACATAGATTTGAATACTAGACAGCAAATACCAGTGTACTTTGGTGATTTGGGTTCAATTAACTGCACATATCAGAAATGTTCAGCCTGAGTCTGTATAACACTACGCCACATTTACATGTCATACATATCATTCTCATCTCATTTGGCCATGGGGAGTGCTACTTATTATTCTACTAATTTAGAAAAACAGATTGCAACGTACACATTAGGAAAATAAAAATAAAAAAAAAGATGCTATATTTTGTTACTGCTGTAAACTATTTAGCAATTCTTTTAGCAATTTATAACATCCGGTTTTAATAATTGGTGTAATTTGCATCAGCATTTGATTATGAAAACTTAAAAAATCACATGCCATCATTAACAAAATGGACTGAACTAACAACTAGATTAAATTGTAGTAAAACAATTGATGCAGAGCAGCAATGCTTAATAAATGCAGAAACTGTCTGTTGGGAAGATTTTCTTAAACAATTAGTGGCACAGTAAATTTTTTGGCAAAACAATGTCTTGCATTTCATGGTTTTCTCAAATTGGTTGAACTACTGACACAATTTGATAACATACTGAAAGCAAAGGATTAAAAATAAAGAAATTAACGTTCACATTTAGGAAAAACCATACAGAATGAATTAATAGAGATTACTGCTGATGCTGCAAAAAGTACTATTTTGTCTAGTTTAAATAAACTTAAATATTATTCTATCTATTATTATCGATTACATGCAAGATATCAATAAAGTAAAGCAAATGTCGATTGTTTTGCGATTTGTTCACACTGAAGAGGTTATAAGAACAGAAGTACGAGAACATTTTTTAACTTTTCTTCCAGTGTGTGAACTACAGGAGAAAATTACAAATAAAATTTTAGAATTATTAAATTCATATGAAATTTCTTTTCAAATACACATGACCAAGGGTATGATAATGGTGCAAATATGAGAAGACAAAATTCAGATGTGCAACATTTTAAAAAAAATTTTAATGTTTTTAAGATTTAAAAAAAATTTTAAATTTAAATTTTTAATCCATTCTGGGCTTAAACCATTGGACAACCAGATGAGAAAGTAAAATTGGTGCAATTACACTTTTTAGATATTTTGCTAGAGAAATTTATTTGAAATAAATGCTTCTTGATACAAATGATGTGTATATATATGTATTAATTTTACTTCATTATATTTCAGTTCCCATGGCAACAGAAATATAAAGTAGAATTACTAATCTTTATACTTCCTTGTACAAAGTAAAGAAAGTATTGTGATCGTGAAAAATTTTGGTTTTCAGATTTCAACAGAAATATACATTTTGACTAAATGTATACAATAAATATACATTTTTGACTGAATCCATTTTGACTAGTTTCAGCATGACGTCTGTACGTACGTATCTCGCATAATTCAAAAACAATTATCCGTAGTATGTTGACATATTGGATTTCGGACTGTTGTAACATCTAGTTGTGCACCTCCCATTTTGATTGCAATTGACTGAACCAAAAACGCCCAAAATCCAAATAAATTTGGATATTGGACTTTTTCTTAACTGCAGTAATAAGCCCTCATTGAGAGCTTTTTAATAATATAACTTTAGTGGAACTTATTTTCATGGTTCCAGAGTCATAAGCAAATATTTTAATTAATAAAGTATTTGGATCTATAAGGGGAAGGCACATCAGTTCGAATCAGACTTCATCTTCTTTTTTATTTAAAAATTTTTTTTTTTTTTAAATTAAATATATTGATTTTTTTAATAATGATTAACTTTCATTGTAAAAAAATTTACAAAAATAATTATTCAATAATAATAAAAATAAATATGAAAAAACCAGAAGTTATTAGTGAAATAAAATTTTATGTACTTTTAAAAATGTGTAGATGTAATTTAATAGGCATTATGACATGTGTTTATGTAATAGAGTAGGTGAAATCAGATAGATTATTAAATATAAATTGAAAATTATAATTTAGAATCATATTATTTTTGGAGAGAAAGGTTAACAACGGTTGTAAATGAAAAAGAAGAAGCAACTAAAGTGGTACAAGGGATATATTTAATAAATTCAAATAATATTCAGATGTTGTATAAGGATAGCCCATTACAGTATATGATTAAAAGTTATGAGTATCCTAAATTTATTGATATAAATGAATTGAATGTGGACAAAGTGCAACATTGAATTATCAGCAGACCTTAAGATGTTAGAATTAAAAAAATAAACTTAAACAATTTGTTGATTGTCAGGAAAAATAATATGGTCACAGGTGATAATATCGATTTGAGTAATAATATTCTAATGCATATTGTAATTGTTATTATTGTATTGTATATTGAGATATTTGTAGGAAAACACACCTGTGTCTGATAATCAACCCCACAGTGTTTTATTTGGGGATGGAGGAGTTATGTTACAATAAAATCCTGACTCATTGCATTCCATAAGCCGCCCGCGTATGCTTCATATCACTTAATAATTGGAAATCTACTGTATGATGGAATGCAATGTTATGATGGAAGACAGCTTCATAGCTGTGTTTAGTCTGTAGTGGTTTGGTTTTTAGTTGCTCATCCACTGTATACACTAGTAAATGTATACCTACATACATTTTTGTGTCTAAATACACATAAGACACCAGTCTGGCAGTCAATGAGGTGGTAGCATTTCAGTCATTCATCCTGAGGTCCTTCAAATTCCAGTCAGGCAAAGCATTATTCACTTGCTATAAAATTTCCATATTTTTTATTCCTATGGATCAAGCTTCGAGATTATGTGACAAATTAAAAAAAAAAAGGTACTTACGTATTAACGCCACCGCAGCTACAGCTTTAGGTTATGTTGACTTCGTGTACTGACAAATCGTACGTATATCAAAATAACCTAACTAAATATAACCTATGCTCGCTTCGCTCGCTAAACTCTTATAATTAACATTAAATATGCATAATATATACAACTTATTAATAATATAACCTTAATGTTATAGCACCGAAATCCGATTAATGTTAATCCACCGCAATCCAATTGACTACTTTGTTTTTAAATAAAGCTGTAGCTGCGGTGGCGTTAATACATAAGTACCGAGGTTAGCGAGCGAAGCAAGCGTAGGTTATATTTAGTTAGGTTATTTTGATATACATATGATTTGTCAGTACACGAAGTCAACATAACCTAAAGCTGTAGCTGCGGTGGCGTTAATACGTAAGTACCAAAAAATAAATTATATTATAATCACAAAATATAAAACATGATTAATTATATGTATTAATGATGTTGTATTCATTCATACCTGAAATTGCTTTTGCAATATCAACATAAATAAGAATCTCAGTGTTTTTTCTGAGAGGATGAATAACACTGTTATCACCAGGTTTATACTGAGCAAAATGTATGTGATTCCTTTTCATTCGATGTAATCCATGAACTTTTATCCTAAACCAGGAACGCATATAAGTACCGTGAACAATACTATTACCGTTTATATCGTTTTTATTTGAAATTGGTACTAAATGTAACCCTGGAACATTCTAAAAAAAGACTGTATAATATCAGTCACTAACTACACACTAAAAAAATATAATAATTTTAAAAACCATCAATAAACTAAATACTGAAATGAAACGACTAGCACTAGATAGGGAATCTTGGAGAGCTGCATCAAACCAGTCAAATGACTGAAGACAAAAAAAAAAACTAAATAACACCAACATAGATTAAATAAAATAAGCGATACAGCATTTTAAACATGGGTAATATTTATAATATTTAAAAAAAAGAGGTTCATTTTTTTTAAAATATAAATAATTTTACATTTTTTATCAAGCTGAGATTCAGGATCATCAAAATCATAATTACCATTTTTTAAATAACAAATTTTCTTTATAAAGTAAAATTTCTAAATAAAAATCTAAATTGAACATCAGGGATCAATCTAAATTGCAATATCTTATATTTCAATACAAATCATATTTTAATTTCTTATATTTCCATGTTTCAGTTGAATTTAACATAACTAATCATTTTAATAAATGTGCAAAAATATTATACAATTTTATAAATAGGCAAATAACATCTCATTTGCACAAATAGAAAACAGAATTCAAATTTTAATTGTGAAATAAAATTTTTCTTTCAAATTTCTAGAAAACATTTCTAAAACATAATTTACTGTAGTGGAACATTCCTTATCAAAAGTACGTTTTCATGCAGTGTAACTTTATAAAAAAAAAAGAAGAAAACAAAACAAATTGATGAGTATAGTGTCTGTATTAAAAATTTCAGCATTTAGTTAAAATGATCTCACATTATATTAAAGTATAAAAAATATTACTTTATTAAATGAAGTTTGAAACCATACAAAACAAAAATTTGTGTAATTGTCTAAAGTTTAATTGTTCAGCTGTCCTAAAATTTATTTATTTTTTTTTTAATTATTGCTTTCTGAAATGAGTAAAATATAATAAGCTGCACTGTTAAATTGTTCCATAACACAAATAATTTACTTCTTTTTTTTTTTAAATTTAAAAATTAATTAAAATTGTTGCAATTCAATAACTTTTTGAAAAAAAGAAAATCACAAATAATATATAATCTACATAATATAACTCATGCCAAGAATTGATAGATCCAAACAACATAAATAAAAAAGGAACTGCCCCAATAACTGGCTGAATAGATTAAGGGAAATCATGATAAAATTTTTATCAGAGCAGCACCACAAATGCATAATTAATTGACAGAAAAAAAATAACAAATTTGATTAACTTTAATATTAAATATTTAACATATAATCACGTGAAATAATGTTAAAGTAAATACTTGAAGGTAAAATAAGTACAAAAGATAACTTGAAAATAATTCACAATCCAGAAAGCATTAATGAAAATAATTTGACCACATATTTATGTGCATATTGAATGGGATACGGAAATTTTGGTTTTTTTAATTAGTATTATTTAACAAAATAATATTGTTTCTGTAAAACAAAGAAAATATTATAATTTTATTTTAAATAAATAGAAGGAAAGATTTTTTAAATGGTTCAACACTTTATTAAAAATGGCAATGGAAACGACAATAAGACCCTTCTCATAAATTGAAATATTGTGTTGAATTACATGTAAACAATTCTGATTTTTCATTTGATAGAGGTGGATATTGCTATTTTTTTTAAGAATAAGAAACTATTGTTTTTAGTAAAATACTGTTTACACATTTCATCCATAAATAAATATATAAACCCACAACAAATAATATTACAGTACATTTAAATTAAGGAATTAAATCAAAACCTAAGCTGACAATTGTTAACGTCTACTTGTCTACAAATGACCATGATGAGGATAAGGTAGGTGTGCATAAGAAGACGAAGCAATTAACGTATAAAAAGGGATCAAAATTTAATAATAGTTGGAGATTAGAATGCAAGCATTGGAAAAGGCAAGGAAGGAAATATTGTGGGTGAATTTCTTTTGCTGGGTAAAAGAAATGAAAGAGAGGCCCGACTTATTGAGTTTTGCATGAAGTATAACTTAGTAATTACAAACACCCAGTTTAAAAATCATAATAGAAGAATATATATATGGAAAAAGCCGGCGATATTGAAAGGTATATCAGATAGCTTATATCATGATTAAGCAAAAATTTAAATAGCAACTCGATTGCACAGCACATCCAGGAGCAGACATTGATAGATAATGACTATAATTTAGTGATAATGAAATATATATTGGGGTTTAAAAACCTGAAGAAATGTACCACATAAATTGGTGGAATTTAGAGAAGCTTGAGAAAGAGGAGGTAAAGAAGTTCTGAAGAGGACATCACAAGAAGTCGGAGTACAAATGATAAGATAAAAAATATAGAAGAAGAATGGGAGAAATTCTTAAACCAGAAGAAGCAAACTTAGGTGGAACAAAGAGAACTGGTAGAAAACCTTAGATATCAGAGGATATATTGCAGCTGATGGATGAGCACAGAATACTAGAGGTAAAAGGATCTATCGACAATTAAGAAATACAATAAACAGGAAGTGCAAATTAGCAAAAGAAGAGTGGATTAAAGTAAACTAATCAAAAGTGGAAACAGAAATGATCATTGGTAAAATAGATGGAGCATACAGGAAAGTTAAGGAGAATTTTGTTGTATCATAAGTTAAAAAGCAGATAACACAATTGTACAACTTTCCCATCACATGGCTTTTTTTTATGCAGTCTTGCACACGCAACTTAATTTAAAATATTTATCATTTTATTTAATAATATATTTCATATTTTTGGTTTATTTAATTCAGTAGTTCTAACTAAAGCGCACACGCATACCGAATTTCATTCGCCCAGGTCTGACGGTACTAGCCACTTGAAACAGATTTTTACACTTTAAATGTTATTTATTTATTTAATTCTACCACTCATCTGTGACATCAAAACATAGCAGACGACTATAACAGTAGTCCAGCCACTAAGTGGGATGTGGTGTGTCATGGGGGGGGGGGGGAAGAGCCCACTTTGATGGGGAACAAATTTGTGGATCCAATGAGATGCTAACAGAAAAAACTGCAACAAAAAAGACCCACTTCTAAAATGTTTCAAAATTATTAATATTTTTTGGCGTGGGGCTGCAATTTAGCAAAAAAAATTTTACACAAAAGATTTTTTTATAATTTTTCACAAAATATTAAAAAAAAAATTGCAACAAAAATCGCCCCTTGAACACCGCTTGCCTTCTATAACTTCAAAATTAAAAGCATTTTTAGAGGTGAGGGTGAAATTTGGCAAAAGATTTTTTTACAGAATTTGTTTATTTGATATTCACAATATCATCAAAAAAAATATAACTTAATTATGCAAAATCTGGAGACGATTTTGTTTTCCCCCTGTATCCCCCGCCCACTGATCTTTTGAATTGAAGATTTAATATTATAGAAATATAGTACATAAATTTATTTACTATAGAAATATTATAGCCAAGTTTGGTGAAAATTAATCAGGTAGTTCTGCAGATATAAGGCGATTTATATGCTAACATACATACATACGCACACACATTTTGTCGCAGAAATTTCAATGCCATTTTTCAGTTTTCTGGGATACTTAGGGGGTCAATTTGTCAAGATTCAGTGAAAACTGGATATACTAATTTTGACCGATCACCATACTTTTCCTTCTATATAGCTATAGTTGCTGTATAGATGGGAAAGTAATAATAATGTGTTAAATAAAGATGGTACATCGATTTATAATACGAAAGAAAAGATTGATAGGTGGGTGGAAATATTGAAGTTATATGGAATAAATGAATTAGAAACTGGTGTTATAGAGAAAGAAGAGGAAGTTGAAGAGGATGAAAACTGAGATACAATGCAATACTGAGATCATCAAAAATTTTAACTAGAGTTCTGTACAGAAGAATTGAGAGGATAGTGGAAGAAGATTTAGGAGAAGATCAATCTGGTTTCAGGAAAAGTATAGGGAAAAGGGAAGTAATTTTTAGCGCTCAGATTAATAGTAGAGGGAAGATTAAAGAAAAACAAACCAACATACATTTATAAACTTAAAAAAGGCATTTGATAACGTAGACTGGAATAAAATATCCAGCATTTTGGAAAATTTAGGGTTGAAGTATAGAGATAGAAGAACAATTGCTAACATTTACAGGAACCAAACTAAAACAGTAATAATCGAAGAGCATAAGAAAGAAACAGTAACACAAAAGGGAATCAGTCAAGGATGCTCCCTAATGCCGTTACTTGTTCATCTTTACATAAAACTAGCAGTTAATGATGTTTAAAGAACACTTTAGATCCAGAGTAACAGTGGAAGATGAAAAGGTAAGATGCTACGATTTGCTGATGGTACAGTAATTCTAGCTAACAGTAAAAAAGATTTTGAAGAAACAATGACTGGAAGAAGTCCTACATATATTACTACGATATCTTTTTTAGATATTAAGTAAGTATACAGATATATTTACCAAAGTATGTCCTTGATTAGCACAAATCTCTAATTCAGTCGTATTTCGCAGGGTAAATCGTTTTTTATCATTTGTTTCAACAATTCTACAGATATCATCCACTTTACAACCTAATCGTGCCAAAGATCTATGTTTAATTATCTCAGAAACAGGTACATAACCATCATGAGTAATGTTTAAACCTTCTTCTTTAGCAGAATGACGAAGAAGTCTCGATAAACACTTGCTTATAGTGATATCATTATTGAAATGATGGGAAGAGTGTGACCGTCCTTCCTAAAAAAATAAAAAACTAGGAAATATATATTTTTATTAAAAATGTTTAAACATTTAATGTTTATCAAATTTCCTATCACTGGACATTGCTTATTTATTAAATTATTTCAAGGTAAAGATTTATTTCATAGCCTTCATAATAATTCTTAATCTTAACAAGTTCACCACAATTTCACTTTAATTTTAAAATTGATTTTCATTCTGATATTAAGAATCAGAACCACATTTAAGAACAGAATCAAATAGTTTGCCTATCCTCATGTGACATGTTGATTATTCTAACATGTTTTGTCATCAGAGGTATAACACTTTATGAAAAATGGTTAAAATATTAATTAGAATGCACAATTAATCAACATATAATCAAAGTCATAGGAAGGATAAATAAGGTAACTTTCTGCTTTAACCAGTTTTTTAAATACATGTATGCCTAATTCAAAATAATCTCTAGTAGAAACATAGGTCATGAATAGTACCACCAATACTTCATCCTCTGAAATAATACCTTATGGTGGTTCCAGACGCTAAACATAAAAATAAAAATGAAAATGGGCTCAAAGTCCAACAAATGGCTAGTTTTTCTTTAGACTTTTGCATTCGGTACTAACGTTTTAATAATTAAACGAAGAAAAATAAAATTCAACAATTGTTCCTACCTCAAAAATCGTATTTTTTGATAGGGGACCACCCCCACCCCAGGCACCAAAAAGAGATAACTCAAAAACTTTAAATGAGATGGGTATGGGGTTGGGACATTTTAAAGGTACTACAAAAATTTTGAC
Source organism: Lycorma delicatula (assembly GCF_047948215.1). NCBI lineage: Eukaryota > Metazoa > Arthropoda > Insecta > Hemiptera > Fulgoridae > Lycorma > Lycorma delicatula. Next base: position 8,550,992 of record NC_134464.1, read on the forward strand.
AAACATAAAACAAACAAAAATATAAGCTATGACAACACTAACTAAAATTAAAAGCAAGCATTTAATTTTTTTTTAAATTTTAAACTGAAGTTTCAAAAGTGGTCTACAGTATAACCCAAGGTAGGTTATTAAGTAATTCTTTTTTAGTTTTTCACTATTGAGCAGTTACTTAAGTTACTATAGACCCCTTTATAAACTAGTTAAACACAATAAACAGCTCGAGATGTAATTAATCAATTTATTATAATTTTTTTTTTTTTTTTAGAATTTATTTCTCTTTGACCAACATTATATTACACACTCCTGTAGAATTCTGCTAATTTGAAACTGATGAAATTGAAAAAGAATACGAATAACTGATATCTTCAAATTTTGAAATTTAGTTACAGTTTCTATGAAAATACCAAAATCTAATGGTAAAGAACTAATTTGATATAATTTATCTATTTACGTGAAAAAAAAAAAACATTTCACTGAAAAGAATGAAGATGTAATTAATTTTATTAAAATTAATGCCTCTTTGAGTAACTACAACATCCAAATTTAAATTTTTAATTTTCAAGCAAGTAAATAAAGCATCTGATGGAATATCACCACAGACTCTTCCTATCTCACATTTCTTTTTCTGCTTTAAAAGTGATCACGACTTTTTCTGTAAAAATAAAATTTTGTATTGCAAACAATATGTTGACTTGGGATGAAGACAAGTTGCTGATAAAATTTGAGATAAAAAATAAAATAATAAATACATACTAAGAGTTCTCTTAAGCACTTAACAAAACAATTTAAGAAATCGTAAAAACTAATTTAAAGATTCAGACTTGCTTCATTTGAAGATACAAACATATGACTGACAGGAAAGAGAGAATAAATATGAGATAATCTAATAAAAAGCTAAAATACTGAAAATTAAATATACTCAAGCATATCAAAACGGTACCCTTAATGCGATTCATTCTTTAAGCTGTATTAATTTCATTATGTAGGTATGAAATTTCCCCAAACACTAGACATTTATATAGTATGAATAATAAGTGCCAAACCATAACAGCTCTAGGTAATCTGATATGAGTCACAGTTCACTCCCAAAAGACATAGTGATCCTTAATAACAACAAACATTTCATGCCAGGCTCACTATTGGAAGCGAGTAATCAAGAGCTTCATTAGTCGTTTTTCATCTTCACTAAGATTATGAGAACACAACGATGATTTATGACATTTATTTAAATGTCAGGAAAATTTATACTTTTCCCTATACTTATTTTTGATACTATTTTTGAACACGTTACAAGTGTATGTTAATGATAATACCTTGGCAAAATCTATTCACCAACATTATTTCAAATAAACACCATTAAACAAAAAAAATAATAAAAATTGCAGGTAATTTAATTTTACATTACAATTTTTGTTTCAAATCACACAAGAGGATTGTAAATTATAAAAAATAGTAATACTGAATGCTGAGTAAGGCACTAAACCCCAACTGCAACACTTTAAAAATGATCATTTGGCAACTTTTAGAACATCCCCGAGAACAGCATCCTAGAGACTGAAGCAATGAAATAAGGTAAAACATAAACAGCCTACCTGATATTTAATAAACTAATTCCCATAGATCACCAAAATTAAAAATGCAGGATACAGTTTCACATTTGATTAGCATTTACGTCATAAAAAACTTATTCTAAAATAAATAAAAAACAATATATTTAAATAACAACTGAATACTATTAGTTTTCCCTAACATGCAATCTAATCAAAATTACAAAGGATAAAAATAATAAATAGGTAAAATTACGAATAAAATATTAATTGAGGCTATTCCAAGATTTTTCAAAATAATTTTACATGTACACCTAAAATTTTGGTACAGATCAAAACCTCAATACAGGATATTTGATATCCCTTTTGTTCATAAAATCATAAAAAACAATTTCGGCAAAATTACAGTTGCTTAGTATTCATCCTAAATATATAAGCAGATGGGAATTTTACAAAGAACAACTTTTTGAACTCGCTCTAAAAATATATGAATCAAAATATAAAAATAAAACTTTCTAATCACTATATTTTTCATTAATTACTGAATAAATGAGAAACAAAAAAAACAAAAAGGTCTTGCATTAAATAAAAATAATGAACTAAAATAAACAACACAATAAAACATGTAAAATACATACAAAAAATATTAGGTAAAGCTCCACAGTTAAAAACAAACTATTTTAATTTAATATAAGATATTATCTAATTATAGCATTTATCTATTTACATTTTTATGTTATCAAATAAGAAAAAAAAAGTTTAATCAATAGTAGATTTAAATTCATAGATATAAAAACAACAAACTTTTAAATATTAAAATAAATTATTATTTCAGCTAAAAACAACATTACAGCAAATCAACCTAAAAGATAAATTAATGTAAATATTAGTAGCAACTCAGTTTTTTCATCGGAAGGTCTTGTGTTTGAATCCTAGTCAGGCATAACATTTCATGCACTACAAAGTTTTTACTCTACATTCCCATAGAAAAGCTTCAAGTTTCATCTATACGAAAAAGAATATCTTTATATAACTAATTTTTATGTGGAGGTTTGAATAAGAACAAAAATAATCAGCTTCAATTATTTACTTAAGGGGCATTAAATCATGAGAAATGATTTACATAAACTTTGACTAGAATTTTGAGATATGCGATCCATGGGTTTCTATCTCTCTGTTCCCTTAATCAATTGTAACCAAAATTAAGTGACATAAATGCCGCATAAACAGGATATACATCATACCAAATTTCATCAAATTGGTCTATTCAGTCTGTAGATATCATGCAAAAAACAAGTCAACATACATAGATAAGTATGCACATGTGTACAAAGAGTCAGGAACTTTCAAAGCTAAATTACAGGGTCACAAAACATCAAAATCTGCAAAAGTCCTACCATGTAACATCTGACCCAATTAGCACACTTTATTTTGCGTAGTATATTGTATTGCTTAACAGTAAAAGTATATACCAGGAAAAAGTGATAATAATGCTTAATTCTCATTAGCGTTTGCTAGTTTAAAATTTAAAACTTTCATATGCTTGCTAATGTTGAAATATATTAAAAATATATTAATATTATGTTAAAATTATATTTATATAATTTTATATGTTATTAATATTATATATTATATTATGCTAAAATATATTAATTAGTTCACCTATTTTCTTACTGAAAGAAAAATAATTTAGATTATATTACTTTTTATAAGGTCGTTAGACTTCTTTTATCCAGTCAACTGTCAACTGTAAGCATTTTGTACAACAATCGATTGTCAAAGTTCTTTTTATTTGTAAAGGTACAATAATGTCCCTTGACGGTACAAACGTACACTGATGTCCAACTGAACTATAGCAAAGAAGTGCTTACCCTTGGCTATGAATAAACGATTATTAAAATCTAAATATATTCAAACCTCTGCTAACATTAAATACTTTGGAATCGTACTGTACGTTAAAAATAATTAAACAGCCCCCTTCAAAATAAAAAAAATTATGCTTCCAGCAAATTTAATTATAAGGTTTCTTTATCAGAGGTTATTTTGTTGTTAATGGAGACATCTTAAATTTATAAGGAAACATTTTAGTTTGCAAATTAAATTAATCTATTTTACCTGAATTGTGTTTATTCATTTAATATGTTGTAAATAAATTTTACATTGTTTAAGTATGTTAAGGCCATGGATTTTATGTGCAATGTGATATTGTGATTAATATATCTGTAAATAAGTTCGGTTTCTCAGAGGTCGCTTTCTAAAGCTGATTGCGCTTATAGTGCTTGTATGTCTTTTTACTTGGGGTGCATTATATGTTTTGTTTGCTTGGTGCAATAAAACACAATTTTTGTTATCTAATTCAGTCATTGTACTTTAACTTGTATTCTCCTATATGTTGAGTTTGTTTCCATGTATATGAATATGTAACTGTGTGAGAAATATCAGGCGATTCAAAAAGGACTTTAAAATTTTAAAAACATAAAAATTTATTTAGGTAAGTTACAGTTTTGGTTGAAGTCTCATTTCATAGCAAAACACCTCAAGTTTTGACTCATCTAGTTCATAAATACCGAATTCAGCCACCAGTGCTGTCACTGGTGTTGTTAAAAATGGGCATATTTACTAGTGCAGAATGTGTTCACTGTGTGTTTTTGTTCCATGATTTGCAGTAGGCAACTGCAGTTTAAAGTAATTTTCATTGAGAGCATGGTACGGAGCCTCCTAGTAGGCATATAATTTACTATTGGCACCAAACCTTTGTTGAGATAGGTTGCTCCATTAAACATACAAAATCACCAGGATGACCACGCATCCCTAAGTTACTGTGAACATCTCAGAGAAAGCTTTGCACGTAGTCTGAAGAAATCAACTTGACATGTATCACGTCAGAGTGGCATTCCAAAAAAGACTGTTCAGCACGTATTATATAAACGGTTGCACTTGAAGTCATAAAAACTAGCCTTGCTTCAACACATTACAGATGATGACAATGTTTATCAGCTGCAGTTTTGCATGGAAATGATGGATAGAATTGCAGACAATGTTAGATTTTTTGACAATTAATTTTTAGTGATGAGTCAACCTTTCACATCAGTAGCAAGGTAACACCCTTAACTATCCAATATGAAGTAGCAAAAACCTATATAAAACCTTGCAGCATGTTCACGATAGCCCTAAGGTCAATGTCTTTTATGCCCTAAGCAAACAAAGACTGTACAGCCCATTCTTCTTCCAGGAGGCAACCGTAAATGGTATCATTTATCTGGACATGCTTCAAAATTTTCTAATTCCTCAGTTAGATCATGATGACCAAGATGGACGCCATTACTATCAGCCAGATGGGGCACCACCTCACTACCGTTTAGAAGTCCAATATTTTCTAGCTACTTGATACCCAGCTAGGTGGATTGGTTGTGAAGGTCCAATTGCATGGTCACCTTGCTTGCCAGATTTTACCTCACTAGATTTTTTCTTGAGAGTTTCATTAAAGATCGGGTTTATGTACCGCCTTTGCCAGCTGATCTTGTTGAATGAAGACTTAAAATTAACACCAAGGCAGCACAGGTACGCCCAACTTGCTGGCTACAGTCTGCAATGAAATTGACTTCAGATGGGATGTATGTTGCATTACAAATGGAACACATATTTAATCAAAATGAATGTTGAGTGACGAACCTGATGTGTTTTTCTATAAAATGAGACCTCAACTGAATCTGTAAGTTGTTTGAATAAATTTTTATATGTTTTTAAATTCATGAAGTACTTTTTGAATCACCTGGTACGTAAATGTTTTACTAATTTCTGTATGATCTTCATAAATTTTGTTAGATATTTTGTGTCACCTTCTTTTCGAAAATGTCAGTAATTTTGTATCAATGTTGTCAGTATATTTTATGTCATTAGGTGCACCAGAATGCTAGATGTTTGATTCTGTTCTGTACTTTATAAATAAAGGAGCTGTTAACATGTGAAAAATATTTAGTCTAGTTGCCAGTCGATAAGGGTCTGCATATTAGAGTAAAAAAACTGTATATTTATCCAGAATGGAGTAATTGCATGTTTTTATGCGAGTTGAAGTGTTTTTAAAAATTATTTAAAAGATGAGCTTATCTATTCTGGATATGATGATGTCAAGGAAGTTAAGTGATGTATTATTTTCATATTCTGAATGAGCTGTAAATTCTATAAACCGATGTAAAAATGTTGTACAATTAGCTAGACTAATGAAAAAGTCATTAGTTCACACTTGATTAAACAACACAGCTTAAACATAAAGCAACAGAAATTCATTACAAATTTAAAAACAAAAGATAAAACCAAATAGTTAAAAATGTAAAATTGATATAAAATTTTGATTGAAAACATTATTTAAAATGAGTAGCTATAATTGCTAGTTTGCTGTTATAACATTTTCTTTTTTTCATTATAAAATTTGTTTCCCGTATAATTAATTTATATTAATCTTCACAAATGTATGGTGTTATATACATGTGTGTATGATACATACATAATTGATGTAAAAAATGTATTTATACTTTACATTAATTATCAAATAAAAGTAACTTACACCCCTCTCTAACTTTTTTAATAGTCGAGATAATTGGATGAGGTTTGCGACACTCTTCTTTGTACTGAGGGGCTACTTCAATGAACATATGCTTTACTCTTTTTGATTTTTGGGTGGCAGATGGCAGACAGCAATTCAAAAATTTCAAGATGGTTGATGAGACAAAACCATATGTCCCATTTAACATTTTTGAGTACCCCCCACCCGCCCTGAAGTCAGAATACTCTACATTGAAGCTTACTGAGTTAGCCTCTTATATCAGAGATTTCCAAAGAGAGAATTGGGATACCTCAAATAAAAAAAAAATATTAAATGGGAGCATACAACTGTAGTTCTAGCTATCTAAAACAAAGACATCATTGGCCACCATTTCGGATAGGACAATCAAAATTTAGTTTTAATTGTATAATTTTTCTCATCTCATCAGACTCTTAAAATTATATTTCAAATGATCATTGGTCCTACTTGAAATTTATGAGTTGTTCCCCACTGCCCTAAAATCAAAAAGAGTGAAATATAAGTACATTAAAGTAGCCCCTCAGCACAAGAAAGAATGCCACAAACTGCATTCAGTAATCTCAATTATAAAAAAAGTAAGAGGAAAGTGAGGAGTGAAAGTTACTTCTCAGCCACCTAGTATATAAATGTATTCTTTTATTACTACTTTATATCTTAGGCTTTTTTAATTCCACTTTTTGTTTATGAAAATAATATTCATACATCACAAAATTTCTTTTTTTTATTAAATAAAGAGTATTAAGGAACTTAGAGTAAATATAGAGGAAATATAAAGAGTAACTGAGTGAAAAACACATTAACTCAATATGTAAATATCATAAACACTGACACTACCCCTCCCTCAAAAAAATATGGCATTTTGAAAAAAAAGGAATTGCATATTACAACATCAATTTTGAATTAAAGACAGATACATACTCTTGAAGAGCAAGATATTTTTTAAATGCTGTGAAAGTAAAATATACTTTTTTAAGATGCCAATTGTAATATTACAAAATAATTAAGTTTGTCATTCAGAAGAGTTACAAAGTAAAAGGCTGTGTGGGGCTAGAAAATCTGTACCTCTATGGCAACAACATGTATTTTAACTTTTTTTTAAGTACACTTTTTTTAACTAACAAAAAAATTACAAAAAGTACCCAAATTTCACTATTTGAAAATTATTGAATTAAAGTATTATTACTATTAAAGTACTGAATATTGGAAAAATTTTCCAATACAATTATAAGGCAATACAATTAAAAGGCACCAAAAAAAGGAAAATAATTTCACTTTCATATTAAATCAAGAGAAAATGTTTGTAATAAACTAAATTAAATAAAATTTATATTGATAATGATGAATTATAAATCTGTTTTCTATTCACAATAGTGAATGTACTTTTATGTGAAAATTTCTTTATTACATCTCTCAGCTACATTTAATTATAATAATGTATATTGAATGAATTTATTAATAAAATTCCTTTACATTTATGTCACAAATAATAAAAGTTATTATGTGATGTAAACATTAATCAGCTGCTTTCATGGATTAAATACAGCCGATTGAATACTATAAAGCTGAGATCGTAAACAAAATCAGAACTATTCAATCGAATGGAAGGACATTTAGATTTTTTCAAATAAAGGACTTTAGGATAAAGCACACTTAAGAGTGTAGTGATGAAGCTTCCAGCTTCCTTAATTGTAACGCAACGTTACAATTGATCAAAAGTAAATATTTCAATTCTTATTTATTTTGGACACTTAAGAGATATAAATTCCTGTAGGAGACAAGGTTAACCTTAACTTCTGCTTAAGGTCTGTCTTAAGGTACGAACACTTTTCATACCTTGTGATAAGTTTTCAATTCTACTTTCATAAAAATTTTGTCCCAATTTCCTTCAACCATTTAAGGACCACTTCCTTCAGTTCATCATCATTAGCAAAACATTTCCCTCCAAGGTCTTCCTTAAGAGGACCAAACAGATGGTAGTTGCAGGGTGCTACATCAGGGCTGTAATGCGTGAAATCCCAATTGAATTTTTGCAGTAACTCCTTTGTCACATGAGCTGAATGAGGAGTAGCACTGCCGTGAAGAAAAACAACCCCATCACTCAATCTTTCGGGTTTTAGATCTTTAATCACTTTATGCAATTTTTTTGAAGTCTCACAGTAAGATTCAGGATTCCTTGTTGTTCCTCAGGGCATAAATTCAATGTAAATGACACCCTCAGAATCAAAAAAGATTGTCAGCATAACCTTTCAAACATGTGAGGATGTTTTCACTTTTATTGGCTGCAGCAAATTTTTGTCTCTCCATTTCATGTGATGCTCGTTTAGTCACAGGAGTGTATGAAGCACCCAGCTCTCATCTCCTGTGATGATTTGTTTTAAAAACTGTGAACCAATCCTGGAATAACATTGAAGAAAAGAAATAGCAGATGCAAAATGCTGATGTTTGTGGCTGTCGGTCAACAGATGTGGCACCCATCATGTACACATCTTATAGTAACCAAGCTGATTGTGAATAATCGCAAACACACTACCATAACTGATGTTAAGTTCACTTAAAATCTCTCTAATTTTAATGTGTCGGTAACTTAAGATCTTTTCATTCATATGTTCTGCATTACGCATCGTGTTTGCAGCTGAAGGATGCCCAGCACGCAGTTCAACACTCATCATAACTGTTCTCCCGTTTCTGAACATTTAGCATTTATGATCGTGGGGCATGACATTGCATTCTCACAAAATACCTCAACAATTTGGTGATTAATTTCACGATTGTAATTTTTTGCCCACAAAAATCAGACTTATGAATGCACTTGTATGCTAGACGAAACCTCTAGAGGACATGCCATATTGACAATGACATTACACATGTACTGCAAGTCGTACAGAATTGCTGCTGGGGGAGCGTGAAGACACCAACACACAACCAGTGCTGTCACCACAAGACATTAATATATCCTTTTCAGTTCAAGAACATGGGAAGGGTGTAACTCGTTTTTTGATCCACCTTTATATAAACTATTTTATTCAATTGATCATTGAATACAGTAAAGTTAATTTTGAAAACATGATATGAATCTTTGAACTTGTAAACCTCAAAATTCTTAAGTTTTTTCTTCATGTTCAATGTGTAAGCAATGATAAACATTATGTTATGGGTTTATCCAATTTTTTCAGTATGTAGGGTAAAATATTTTAATAAAAGTGTTATTATACACAAAGATATATGGTTATTATTATTTATATGATGAAAATTGGGAAGTTATGTGTCAAAGGATACTCTCTTTTTCTGTTTAGTCTCCAAAACTAAGGTATTACTTCAGAGTATGATATATATGAATGTAGTGTTGTCTTGTCAACAGCCCTAGGTTGACCATTCCCGAGGTATGTGCTTAATTGAAACCCAACCATCAAAGAATACCAGTACCCATGAACCAGTACTCAAACCCATACAAAAATAACTGCCTTCACTAGATTTGAACCTTAAAAACTCAAGACTTTGAAATCAACTGATTTGCGATGATGAGTTCAGCATTAGACCAACTTAGTGGGTTGTCAAAGGATACTAGTTTACATAACTGTACTGGTCCAGAAACTTAATGACTAACTGTAATAATTAATATCAAATTCTTTTATTTCTTAGTTTGTTCTGTGTAGCTCATACTACGAGTAATAATGATTTCTTTTGTGTAGCACACAAAAACTCGCTGACTACACCCGTTTTGTTTTTTTTTTTTGTTATAATTATTTGAGCAAGTTTTTTTGGTTAAGGTTAATTATAAATTAACTGAATTTTTAATTCCATTAATTACCATTAAATTGGTTTATGTGTTATTTAAACAATTATTTTGTAAGAAACTTTATTTACAGATGTAATTTTCTTTTTAAATTATTAAAGAAGAGCTCTTTATAATTATGTCTGATTTTATTAACCATAAATCATTTATGTTTTTTTAGTTATTTGATAGTTGCTACTCTATTGACAAATGGATTTTCCAGGAGTTACCATTTTTATTTTTTATTTTTGTTATATATATATATATATATAATTTAATGTATTTTTTTGGAAAAAAGTATGGTTCTTATTAATCTCATTAGATGAGGCAAATAAAAAAAGTGAAATTGAAAAACTGTAAGGTGACTACTGACACCTTACTGGAAATTACTGGAAAATTTCCAAATATCTAACAATTAAAAATTAGATCACTGAATGAGATTGCATTCCTAAATAAAAAATTAGACACTGTAAAGAGGATACATCTTTTTTCAAAATGTCTATACATATGATTGATCATATAAAATTGGATATTTGTGCACAATTTCTATTAATTTTTCTACAAGCAAACATTTTACTTTTTAAAAACAATGTTTCTTAAGTATGTTAAATATTCACAGCAAAAAAACAATGTTACAGAGAAATAAATTTGCAGTAATTTTAATCGTGGAAAATTCACATTCTCACCACTAGACAGCAATGCTGATGGGAGCAGTAATATAATAAACCTTCCAAATTTAATCCAGTAAATTCTGCATTGGAATACAGGAGTTTTTAGATATATGAGGAAAAACAGCTAACAACAAAAGATTAATAATGCTAATAAACATTAATATAAAATTGGGAAATTTTCTAAAATGGTTGTTGTTCCTGTACAGCTTTCAAACCACACAACATAAAAAATATTTTATACAAAACAACCAAATGGTGCAAATTTAACCACAAATCTTGAAATCTTGAAAGAGGCTGAATTTGAGTATAGAAAATAATTAATGGAAACATTTTTCAGGTACTTAGGAAGTGAAATCGTCAATGTTACATTATACACTATGCAACACAAGGCTTGCAGAAAGTCATGTAGAACCTCATTAACATAATACATTATATTCTCTTGTTTAATGTATAAAGGGAAAAAACAAAAATATACAAAAAAATAATTGCAGGATTCTTATTTAATCCAGTATCAACAACAATCCATATTTACTTTTAATGTTGTAAATAAAAATTAGAAGAACAAGGCATTTTCTAAATAATTTTCAGTTAATAGCCTTTCAAATGTTTTCTCTAACCAGTTTTCCAACTACTGCCCAATCTGTGTGTGTGTGAATAGGCAAATGTAATTACCACTACCGGCTTTCCAGGCCTGACATAGCTGCAGATGTAAGTATAAATATACCAGTAAATAAGAAGCCTTTAACAAACTATGGTTGAACATTCCCAAGACATGTGGTTAATTGAAATCCAAACACCAAAGAACACCAGTATTTTTTTAATCTGAATGAAAGCAAATGCCTTTACAAGGACCTGAATCTTAGAATTCTCAACTTCAAAAATCAGTTGATTTTGCAATGACGAATTTCACTGCTAGATTAACCAGGCGGGTTAGATAACTTTAAAATATTTTTTTTTTTAATTTATAAAATAACAAACTGGTAGAAAATAATAATGAAAATTAACAGTAAAAAAGTAAAAGAAGGGAAAAAATTAGTTAAATTTAAAGGAAGAGAAGAAAGAGAAGAGCTTCAATGATATCAAATTAAATAATTTTAAAGGACAGACGAGTTTTATAAAAATAAAATTACGAAAATATTAATAATATTAGAGGTTGTCTATCCACTTGTGATCTCCTGCAGTAGTCAGTTTATTCTTTCACATTTTTTGAATGAGAGATGGATTAAATATTATGAGTTAAGTAATAGCAGTAAGTGATTTGTAAAAAATTACTTTAGTACCACTAACTAAATGTGAGCAGCAACATGCAACCTCTACATTCATACAAATTTTTAAATTAAAAATATCTATTTCAATAAGTGCATTTAAATTACATTAAAAAGTTTCATTTTTTAAATTTAAATAATATTTTATAAAAATTTTGTTTAAAAATAATACTAAGGTTTAAAAAATTCATCTTTTCTAATATTTCTTTTGTTTTCCAGTAGAAAAAGATCAAAATGACATGCATATATGAACAAGTTACAATACATTTTAAATCTACTTTTTTATAAAATTTACTGTGAATTTTGTAACAGAATAATAATTTTTAAAAACAAAACATTATTAATGTTCCATTAATGATAATACTGAGCAATTACTTAGATCAAAATCAAATCTTTTCATATTGAGATATGATTATGTTAAAGACAAAAAAGTAAACATCAACATAAATAACGCATCTGAAATACAAAATAAACCGTAAACTAACCTTAATAATTCCCAGAGTCGGACTCAAGAGTCAAGCACTGAAGATGACTGTTGACACTCTTTGTAACGTGATTCCCCATTGTGCCCATTACTAATAGCATATAGTAGTAACAATATAGTCACTACATGTATTCAGTATGGTATAGTCTCTACACCACACAGAAGAGAGACTACCATTTCATTTATATTTAATGAACTATTTCCATTTAAATATAAAGTTATCCAATTGTCCTACAAGATAGTGTTTAGTATTGCCATATCTTGGTACTTTCCTCCTACCTCTCTCCATAAAACTCTAACCTTAACCCTGACCTCTCTCCACTGAATGGGCATCTGAACAGGTTGTCACAACTCACAAAACTGATCAGTAATTGACTACAGTACTGCAACATTTAAATCTTGTGTTTTTTTGATCCTAAGCATACCAACCTACAGTATATTAAAATATGAAAAAAAAACTGAATTTGATCACAGTAATTGCTTAGAATTACCTTGTTAATAATAAATAGACTTCACATATGAGATAAAAATATATCCACATACACAATTAATAGACTGCCAAAAAATATACAGATTATGATAAAGTACCTTGCAAAGTTAAGTCTAACAAATTTGGAAGCTAAAATGAGGCAGAAAATAAACCAAAAGACCTTAATTCATAGCTCTAACTCTTTTCATATTCTTGTTAAGTTTAATCCTTTTCTGCCCATAATGATATTTAGAAAACTAACTTGTAAAACATTTGGTCAACATTTATGTTAATGTTAGAAGAAAATTTATCTTATATTGGTCGATTTATTCATAATCTTTTCAAATGTAAATTACTTTATCTAAAAATAAACTGTAAAATACAAAGAAATCATTGGAGGCAAATCGCAGTTGTTAATTACTATTTTCATAATTTAAACCTTTGTTTAATTTTGGGTAAATTTATAGAATTTCAGCTTTCTGGACAAATTATATTAATGTACTAAAGACTCACTACATGGTCTTAACAATGCATGTCCTCAATTTACATGTCAATAGACATCAACTTACATGTCTGTAAAGCTTTACAAAACACATTTTTTTATTCTTAAACTGGCTTCTATGATTCTTTTAATACAATAATTAAAGGACCATCTTTAATGACTGTCATTAATTTAAAAATTATAATCTACAATCTTACATAATCAGCATCCATGAAAACAGAATCTACTAATTCTCTGATTACCATAAAATGCTATCATAAAAATCCCATAATTAAAAATTCATTTCAATCTCAAAAAAATTAAAAGATAAACTTACATTTACAAACAAAAGTTTCAATTTAATTTTAATAAGGTTAACTAATTACATTAAAACTATTTATGTTAACCTTTTTCATTACTACTACTGATCTTTCAAGGGTTACGCTAAAACGTTCAACTAATAAATATTGAAATATAGGTTAGGTAGAGAACAGGAAGACTGCAAATAAATCAAATTAAATATTTATAAAAGGTTATTAATCATAAATAATCAACATTAAAAACAGCTGCTTTACAAATAATAATGATTAAATCCGAAGAATGGAAAACTTGGTAACAGAAAAAATATTTCATTTTCTTATAGGTTATGTTATTTAATACCTTAAATACTTAATACCTTATTTACAAATACTTGGGAATTTAAAAAAAACACCAAAGTCTGAAAAATAATAAATTGTTACTGAATAAAACAGGTAGTTGAAAACAAAGCAGATGAATTACTTATACAACAGCTATAATATTTTCGTCATCTGAACACAAGATGCTAGATTACAAAATAAAATAGTTTCTTACCATGAAAAGTGTTATTCATAAAATTCCTCTACCCAGCTTCTAAATATCATATGTTACAATGTAACACTTCTTCCCTCAAATTATTGATTCTAAATTTGATTTATGATAATTAGCTCACTAGTGGTTATTATTTATAAATATTCTACATTAACGACATCTTGGGATAAAGTGTGGTATTTAATGTATCATTACAATAATTTTATAAGTTATAATTATTTTATCAATTTTAATTGTTACATTTCGCTTACCAAATCGAACAATTAATGTATAGGTAAAAACCTATACGAATGTTTAATGAATCTCAGTTTCATCTGGCAAATGATTATTTATTATTTTATTCTTTTTAAAAGGGTTTATTAACATATGTCCAAATTAAAGGCCTTTTCAAATAGATTAAACAGACAAAATAGACGTAGTTATAAAACAAGTTGCAAAGTATTCACAAAGATAATGAAGCATGATCTTTAAAAAATTTCATTCTTTATAAAACACAACTATATTCTACATCCTAAATTAAATTCACTGCTCCAAATCGTAGAAGTGAGCAAAGTACACCATTCTATTACCATTTTAGCCGCAAAAAAACTGGATTTTGGAAAATGTTCTAAAAATCTAATCATCTCAATAAAAAAAATCATTCAGTCCTCAAGTTTTTCGTATATTTATCAGTTATTGAGATAATTGAAATACGAGTATTAGTTAAATTTCTGTTTTAATAAAAAATAATTTCCGAACACACCGTAATTTTTCCAAAACTATCCTGTGAATTACTCCAATTTTTTTAGGATCTTTCTTAACATTTCTCAGATATTTGATATAAAATGTAAATAAAAAATACATTTTTTTAGAATGAATATTGTTGAACATTTACATGGTAAATTATGTGAAAAATTTGTCGGTCTTTGGAATAGACTCGTTTATATGCTGAATTATGGAGAAGGTTCTAAACATATTTTCTGTGAAAAAAATTATTGAAATTAGTTTCTAACCCATAAAATAGAATGAAAGTTTTTTTCTTTAATTCTATATGCCTGATTGCATATTCTATGCCCAATGAGGGGATATTGTATGTTATTATGAAAACTCCCAGTAAGGGAAAAGTAGAGAAAGAAATGCTATGAATATTTCCGTAGAGACTTCTCAACAACGAGAATGTTAACTAGCAAATGAGATCGTACAACAGTCGATTCTTACGAAATGAAAGTCTAGAGAGTCGTACTCATCGTGTCACTACACACAAACGTTTGTCAAACGAAACGCAAGAGCAACGATCTCACCTTCAATGCTTAATATTCGAGGAAGGAGAGTTACAGAAAGCTGTACTCAAAAAATTTGATGACGAGACTATCGGTCTAAAAATGAGGTTGCGATGTTCAACCGTCATCGTTAGTTTTTAAATTTAAATGGGATTTATTGATTCCTTTAGCGGAGCTGTGGGAAGTCCTTATCCGAAATAATGGCTGGCCACCAGCCAGTAAAAGCTCCAAGCGCTTTAAATGGTGGACAGGCACTAGCTGGCTGACAGCGACCGAGGCGTGGCGGCTTAAAATGCCGTCTTTTTAACTTGTAACATTTTTAGTTTTAATTTGTAACAAGGGGTGCGCCTCCCCGATCTAGTTTTAATTTGACAAGTAAGCGGTAGGGACACGTAAGCGGGTGCTATACGGCACCCAGCTTAACCGCTCACGCAAGATAGGAGCTCACTAGGAGCATTAGGATTAACGAGGTCGCAAATCTGTTTTGAGGCACAGTAGCCGTTTTTTGGCACGGAACATTTGGTCTGGGTGGTGACGGGAGAGATGCCAGCTAACCAAATGCTGTGCATTTATAATTAAAATTTAATCTTTTTAAATGACAAAGTTGAACCAAATTCTATAAATACAATAATTTATAAATCTACCTTCAAAATACTTTTACTCACACTAGCAACAATCTTCACATAGTTGCTCTCACTATCTTCGGCGATTGGTTTTATTAAAATAAAAGTATTATCTGTCTTTTTTATAATCCATCAGTAAATAAATATTTTATCTCAAAATATAATTTATTACAAACTTTTAAAACAACTAAAATATTCAAATTAGTCTAAAATTCATATAGTTTTGTTTCAAATACATAGGACGTTTTTACTTATTAAACTGGATACAAATATACTGTTTCAGCAACTAAATTTAATAGCAACATGAAATACTAATTATTTGCCTTCTGACAAGCTGAATCCAACACTCGTTGCCAGAACTAGTAAATATCTTCTAGGTTAAGAAGTCATCAGTGGAAAACGGTGTACAGCGACTTTCATTTTGATATATAACTATTTTATAAATTATTTATCTCAATACTTTATAGCTGACCTACATGAGACAGTAAATGTAGCTAATAAAAATAATAAAAACCAATGAACTAATCTGTAATTATATTTTAAATTTAAAAGAATTTGTTTAATCTTTTTTAGAGGTGCATTCAATTTAAATGATTTATTCAGTGTAGGAAATAATTGTGAAGAAAAATGCAAGGCAGTAGAAAAGAAACTGCAGGCTGAGAATATATGTAATACACAACACATCTGTAAGTTATTAATCTTTTTAATAATAAAAGAATATATAACTTTTGTTTTAAACACAAATGCAAAAAGAAACTGATTGATTATTTAAAACAGCTATTGAAAAATGGTTTTATATTATTTTTATGATGATAGCAGACAAATACCATTGAAACAAAAATAGCTTATCTTTATACATTATGAAAAATAATAAATTAATTTATTATACAGAAGACCCAGGAGGAGTGCCGAATTTGAGGGGCTGATTCTGGAATCCAAATAAAAACATTCATGTGGGTAAATGCCTTAGCTCGCTTCATTTCCCCTCTGTTTTTCATGATGTAATTTTTCAATAAAAACTTATCTTAAGAACGAATTGAAATATTTTAATAAAATTTGGAGTACATGTTACCCAACAACATAAAC
Source organism: Lycorma delicatula (assembly GCF_047948215.1). Classification (NCBI taxonomy): domain Eukaryota; kingdom Metazoa; phylum Arthropoda; class Insecta; order Hemiptera; family Fulgoridae; genus Lycorma; species Lycorma delicatula. The sequence continues at coordinate 8,568,080 of NC_134464.1, forward strand.
AGAATAAATACGTTTGAAAATTTCAAAATGGTAGACATTAAAATTTTTTATCATTAATAGCTGCTCCATTAGTATTAGTTTTATAAAATTATGTTAAAATGTTAACCTTTTATTGCGAACAAAATTATACAGTTTTTCAAAATGATTGATAAATAGCTGAGTAATGGCTGATGATCACAACAGTTATGCAGTCTGACAATTTTGTTTCCTGTTTTCACTTCCTTAATTATTGAATTAAAAATAATGGTTAATTTATATTAAAAAAAAATACAGTTGGCAGAGGGAAAATGAAGCAAGATAAATCATTTGTTCACATGAACTTTTTTGTTAATTTTGACATCCTTAATCAGTTCTTTAAGTCTGCTAACACCTCCTGAAACATCTGTATATTATACCATTTATTTGATATGTTATGCACAGTGTCAACATCCATAGCAGGATATTAGCATTTTACCCTTCATCCAGAAGGAACTCGGTTCAAATCCTGTTCAAGCATTACATTTTTGATATGCTACAAAATTTCCACTCCATATTCCTTTACAAACTTCAACCTTTTATAGGCAATTAATTCAAAATTATCGAAACTTGAAACCTGTATATGTTAGAGTATTTTGAATAAAATTTTAAACTTAAATTTGAATAAAATTTTATTACATCTACAAGTAATAATGCTTTGTTGTAATTTATAGAGTTTCCTTTGAATGATTTATCATTTATTTATTTATTCATCCATACAGCAACAGCTGAATGATTAATAACAGCTACTGGTGGATGATAATGAATTTTGTAATCTGCAAAAAATGCCACGTGAGAGTCGAACCCTGATTTTGGAATCTCTGGATGAAAGTCAGAGATGTTACGATTCTCCCATGATGATCAGTGCAGTTAATTAATTATTTATTTGTGAGATACCAGTAAATTAAGATTAAGAAATTTTTATTTTGTCTTCTAATGTAGTTATGAGAACTGTAAAGCACAGGATTTTGGAAGTTATATATGTAATTTCCCCCTCTATGAATCATGAGACCTTGTTGATGGTGAGGGGGCTTGATTGCTCAGTGATACAGTGTAGCTGGACCAAAGATGCAACCACACAAGAGAGATATCAATTGAGAGCCAGACTAAGGAATGATTCCTCAAAGAGGGTAGCAGCTCTTTTAGTAGCCGCTAAGGGTGTAGGTCAGGAAGACTTAAAACGGCCATATCAACATCAAACAATCTTCCGAGTACTGTGCAGCTGAAAGCAATGGAAAACTACAGCTGTTTTTTTTCTAAGAAAATGTAGCTCTTTGCATTTTCATGCAACAAAGGTGGAAATGCCTTCCTTGGTAAAGTAAAGCTATATTCTGACAAAAAAGGGGAATGAAAGAAATGACGTAAAAGAACTATTACAGAGTGTGAGCTAAGGCTGTCTGCAATTTAAGAAAATGTATTATTTTTTTAACTTTTTCTAATAAATTTTGTTGAATATTTTTGTGAAAATAATTTTCAAATTATAATGACATCAGGTTATATATAACATTACACAATAATAATTCAGTACTAAGCAACAATGACAACAAAAAAATAACATTATCTTCAAATTTAAGACTTTGTAATTTTTTGTTTAAATAATATTCCATATAATTTCATTGCAAAAATTACAAAATAAAAACTCATCAAAACTGCTCCATTTCATTATAATTAAGGCTTAAATCTAATTCACATTACTATAAAGCTTTAGAAAAGGCTTTTTTAAAAAAAAACATCATGAGGTCAAATTGAGAACCTTCTATTTTATTTTTGAAGCCTTAAAACATACAATAAAAATTAATTATTACATTATATTCAGGAAAGTGTAATTCTGAAATTAAAATGTAATTATAAATAAAGAATAAAATAATTCTTCAAAAAATCCTTTTTCTTCAATTTAAATTAACATACTATGAATTCATTACAATTAAATCTGGTACGTGTTTCAAAACAATATTCCTTATTAATTAAAATAAAAATTTTAATTATTAATAAAACATCCACGGCAGGATATTTATCAGCAACATAAATATCATGCTTACGCCTATGATAATATCATAGGTAATGTTTCAGCCTTTCATCAGGAAGGTTCTGGGTTTGATCCTGGTAAGGCAGAGCAATTTTAATATGCTACAAAATTCCATTTTATGTTTTCATGCATATGCTTTATATAGCAAATTAATTATCATAAAAAAGGTAAGATAAGATTAAAAATAAAGTAAAAACAAAAATACTATACATTTGTATACTAACATTGTCATTAACAATGCCCGTTAAAAACAACGGGCAACAAAAAAAAGAAAATGAACTTATTTTATTAATTTTTTTTACGAAACACATCAGCATTTCAAATACAGTATAAAATTATTAATCAAATCCAACATTACTAAAAATTTAATACAAAAATAGTGTCAATGTATTCAAAGTCGATTATCGGCAACTAGTTATTGGAGAGAAGTTGCCTGGCTTTACCTGATAGCCACAAGACAGGAAACCTAGAGTCTACAGTTATGGAAACTTGAATTTGGTCGACGGACAATGCCCTGGCAAGATTGTGAGCAAGCAAATTTCATCTGTACTATCGAATAATATTTTGTTTTATTTTTGCTATATTTTTGTTCACAGTGGTCAAGAATGAAAATTAATTAAAATTAAACTTTTGAAATAACAAACTAAACCAAATTTAATAAATACAGTGACTGTTTTTAATAACTTATTTAAAGTATTTTTAGTTGCTCTTACGACCACATAAGTGAAAAAAAAGTAAAATATGAAATGAAAAAATGTAAAAAAAATAAATGTAAAAAAATATAAAATATTCACAATAGTTTGCATTTGTTCTTATCCTGGCTGAGCTAATGTTACTGCTAGCATTTATATTTTTTAGTAAACAGATACACATTTAGAATGTGATTAAAAGATGTGTTTGATTTTAGTCATGTCCATTCATTTAGTATATTGTTGTACGTTTATCATATTCAACTGTGGTATAATGCAGTCTTTTTTTTTTTTTTTTTTTAAAGTGGAATAACGAGATTGTTATTAATGTTGGTAGATCTGTAATTAATGTCTATGAGATTACTGGTGAATAATGAATTTATGCAAACAAATGAAGACAAAGGTCATACACAAAAGTAACAAAATCCTTCACAGATAGGTGACCCCAGACTTCTTCCTTTAAACTCAATACATTTCACATAAGCAATATATGTATGTATGTGTGTGTGTATGTCTGTATATGTGTGTGTGTGTGTGTGTGTGTATGTGTGTGTGTGTATGTATGTATGTGTGTGTGTGTGTGTGTGTGTGTGTGTGTGTGTGTGTGTGTGTGTGTGTGTGTGTGTGTGTGTGTATACATACATATGCTAGGATGCTTGGACAAAACGTATGAGGAATACATGATGAGAATAAACATAAAGAAAACTAAAAGCATAGTATTGCTAAATAAGAATACAAGAACAAGAATACAATTAAGACAACAAAAGATAGAACAAGTGAATCATTTAAAATATCTCGCCAGGAAGACTGTAAAAAATCTGCATTGCATTACTTCTTTTACTTGCACCATATCCTTCAGCGAATCTTGGCGATCATATAGAAGATCGCTGTCATGATTGTCTAAAAATATCAACTGGATCTTTAATACAGTGGTTTTCTATGGCCTTCTGCACCCCAATCCTGTTGACCACCTTCTGTGGGACCTCCGCCTTTTGGGGACAATTTCTCACCCAAAGGTAATAGGTTTCTCTGACCCCTACTTGCTCACCTGTTGGCCATTAGCACTCAGTAAGGGGGTAATCTTTATCCTGAGAGTCACTCGGTCGGGCTATCAGCAGTGTCTAAACACTGGGCAATGGGGTTGCCAAATCCTTACGGCAATATACTGCAGTTAAGAATTAAAATACTGATAGAAGTGGCCAAACAGACTCTTAAGTCTGTTAGCCATAAAGAAGAATTGCTATGTTAGCATTTGGATGAAAATCTGAGAAAAAAGTTGGCAAAATGCTTCGTTTTGAATGTAGTGTAATAAAGACCAGAAACTTGGGCTATGAGGAAAAATGATAAAAGATTAAAAGTGTTAAATAAGTAGATATTGAAAAGTGAGAATGAGGAACTGAAGAGATGGAAATTAATTAAGGAACAGAAAAGGAAATCGGATAGAGTAATTGCTAAGATGAAAATATATATTAATGGAACTGAAAGCAAGGTGGAAGGAAGAAGGTTTTAACTAATTGACATCAAGTTGGAAGGGTAATATGAGCAAACAAAAAAAGTTGAAGGAGAATCTATATTTATCTATTTTTTCTTTCCATTAATTACAAACCTATGTCCAATTATAGATACCCTAAATTTTTCCTGATGAGTATTGATTGAATCTTATAAACCATGAAAAATGCAAATATGACAGGGATCTGATACCAGAAGTTTCAATGAAAGGCAGAGATGCTATCACTGATCACAAAGGTTAATAATACATAATATATAAGTATGGAGAAAAAGATATAGAGAGAGAGAGAGAGAGACAGAGAGAAAGATATGATTCATTTAAGTTGGTAATACTGACAGAAGAGACTAGAAAATATTATAGTAAAAACATTTATGTTCATCTTAACTTAGCTATAAATGCATGTAGAAATTGTTTTCACTTTTTTTGGTGTCTTTTCAGTTGTTTCCATTGGCTGTTTGGTTTCTGGCTTGTAACAGTGAATACATATTTCATCTACTGGTAAAAAATGTTGAAGAAACCAACTAAATCATATTTAAATAGGCCTGAACACATTTAAAAAAGTGTTTTGATTGACTGTTAACAAAATACAGCACCCCATCGAGAGAAATCTTTTTCATACTCAAAATATTCTGTAAAATGTAAAATTAGGCCTATCACGATGTTTGTAATGTCAGCGAGTTCATATACTATACCTACATTTGACTATCATTTAACAAGCATTGTGGATTTTTGTGATGATTACATCGGTCAAAGGTCTTTGGCTATTCTGACCATTCATTATCTTGTATGCCCATGCTTAAATTCAGCCACTCATTTTTTTGCCATCGAAAACACAGCGGAAGAATCGTTTAAAATGGAATTTAACTTGTTTTGCTATGTGTCGAGGTTAAACCATTTATGTGGTCTGTAAATAAAGTAATGGGACCGGTTCAGGAAAACTTTTTATTTACAATCCAATTATACACAGATTCTATCACGTTCGAAATAATTCCCTTGGGAAGCTACAAAATGCTTCAAATGGTTTTCCCACTTTTCATAGCTGTGTTGGAACTCAGAAACCGGAATATCCTTCAGATGGTCAGTTAAATTTTTTTTATGTTTTCTACTGTACCAAAATGGTGACCTTTGAAGTGTTTTTTAAAGTCAGGAACAGGAAAACGTCGCAGGGACTCAAGTAAGGTGAATAAGGTGGTTGAGGAACTACAGTAATGTTTTTTTTTTTTTTTTATGAAACCATTAATTGAGAGTGCAGTGTAACAAGGTGCATTGTCATGATGCAGCATCCAGGTGTTTGATGGCTGATCTCATGCAGGCAACTCTTTTCCGCAGTCTTTCAAGAATTTCTTGGTAAACATATTCTACGAATATGTTTACCAAGAATATCGTAAAAAATTAGCATGGATTTGATTTATTCATGATGCTATGTTTTTGGCAAAGAAAAACATTCCTGTAGTTCCTCAACTATCTTATTCACCTGACTTGAGTCCCCGTGATTTTTCCTGTTCCCGTCTTTAAAAAAATACCTAAAGGATACCATTTTGGAACAGTAGAAAACGTAAAAAAAAATGTAACCGACCATCTGAAGGATATTCAAGTTTCTGAGTTCCATCACTGCTATGAAAAATGGGAAAACTGTTTGAAGCGTTTCATAGCTTCCCAAGGGAACTATTTCGAAACTGATAGATTCCATGTACAATTGAATTGTAAATAAAAAGTTTTTCTGAACCGATCTCATTACTTTATTTACAGACCTCATAAAACAATGTACTTTATAACAGCTAAAACTTAATTTTTACGTATAATTTCAGAACATGACAAAACTTGCTTGTTTTACTTGAATGCCACAAATAAGCAACTAAACACACACGTCTAAATTTTGAAGGAAGCCATCCAAGGAATTATACTTCATGACAAACATCATAGTCATTTGGTCATACTTGCGCTACTTCTGTGTCAGGCTGAGGACTTTCTGAAAAACCCTTGTAACATAAAGAACAAGCAACTAGACATATGACAGAATCATTAGTTCAAAGGCAAGAATTGACAACAGCTTGTATATAAAAGTCGCAGAATAATTTATAAAAAAATGAATGATGTACATATTTCACACTTACAGTTTGCTTAGTATAAACAAAGCCTGCACAAAAAACCACTGACATATTACAAGAATCTCTCAATAACAACAATCACACCACCAGAAGCATATGACTGGAATCACAACCTTAACGCAAGCCTTATAATTTGTTATTTTCTTACCGGTTACACATCAAAACAAACTGTACATTAGCATCGACCAAAATATAGACGGCCTACAAGCAATAAGTATAGCTCAACAAGTGAGCTTATGTTCCATTCAGAACATAATTTCTTGTTTTGATTTTACCTTCTGTTTTTCTATTCTTTAATTTCATTCAACTTTTATTTATTTTATTTCCCTGGGGTGGTTGCAGATCATGTAGCCCTTCTATAAAAAAATGAGACTATCTCTACTCAGCGGGAGAAATAAATGCAATAATCAAACAAAAATAATTCTACACACACATCCACACACACACACACATCCACACACACATACACAATATACACTACACTCAACCAAGTCTACAAATGGATTCAACCCTTTCTATTTTTCTGGGGGATAAATTTTTACAATTCAAATACAGTTATACAGCATGAGAAACATCCAGACACTCTACTGTACAGATACCACTAAGTAATGTCATCATATTTCTATAAAAAAAATGAAATTGTATAATTTATTGAGTTATTTTTCTTCATCTATACCTGTATAGGTGTATCTATCTATATCATTATATTGATCTGCATATCAAACAAAAGGATGAGTGACAGTGACTGCTGATTTAGTTCAGGTGCTGCTACTTCTAGTAGGTAGGTAAAGCTATAAAGAAGATTTATAGTCAAATTTCTTAAAACTTTCTGTAAGTTAAATAAACAATTGCAAAATTTTCAGTATTACAACTTATGAAAAATTATAGTTTGATTATAGTTTATTGATTTAGAATAAAATATATAATATATCAACCAAAAAATAATAAAATAACCAAGAATATCAGCAGCATTATATTGAAATTTATGTTCAGTCCAGATGTTTAAAAAAAAATCACAATTTCAATCCGTCAGATAGAATATTCTAAATACCGTAAAATAAAAGGTTCCTTCTGAAATTATAATTATTATCTTGATTATATATACATATACTCTACATCTTAAGATTCTTCCAGGAATCTTTTATAAAATCCGAAGCTTTTTCTGCTATCATCATTGTAGGTGCATATGTATTACCGCTTGTTATATCTGGCATAATTGAAGCATCAACCACTCTTAGATTATCCATACCGATAACTTTAAGAGTAGGATCAACAACCGAACGAACATCGTCGGGAGGTCCCATTCTGCACGTACCAACGGGATGAAATAAAGTCGTCCCGGCTTGCCTAAGTATACATTCCCAGTATGCATTTGTTCCTTCTTCGATACTGGTACATCCATCGTATTTAAAATAAAGCACGTTCGCATTTAATTTTTGCATCGCGCTTGTCTTTACGAATTTTTCTACATAATTTATACCTCGAAGAAACCTTTCCAAATCTTCCTTCTCATTAAGATAGTTTGTGAAGATTTTCGGATTAGCTAAAGGATCTGCAGCACCGCTCAGAAGAATTTTTCCTAATGATTTAGGCCTTATTAATGTCGGTAAAATCGCGATTATATCGCGATCTTTATTTATGTTTGTAATAAATTCGATTTTAGCAGTATTATATCTTAAAAAGCTCATGCCTATTTTAAGTTCATCGGGTGAATTTTGAGGGAAAACGTAGTGATGAAATTGCATATTTGGAGAATGACTATTCGTATCTTCTAAGTTTAAAAATCCCATCAACGATAAAATCCCGTTTTTTGTCAACGAGCCGTTTCTATATCTCAGAAGATCGTACACGTTATCCAAATAGTTTGTTTTTTCAATAGGTAAAGGACCTAAGGATACAAATATCGGAAGTATTAAGTGATCTTGGAGATTTTCTCCAACAGGAAGACCTTTAACCGACGCTATACCTAATTCTCTTAAATGATTTTCCGGCCCTATTCCAGATAACATTAACAATTGTGGAGAATTTATCGAACCGCACGAGACAACTACTTCTTTTTTTGCTGTAAAATTGTATCGTTTACCATCACGGTTTATTTCAACTCCGGAAACAGCGGTATCTTTAAATAATAGTTTCGTAGCAAAGGATTTCTGTAGTACATGCAAGTTCTTTCTATCTCTAATCGGGGATAAAAACGCTCTAGCTGTACTCCACCTTACGCCGTTTTCGATTGTTCCTTGACAGTTAGAATAACCCATGGGAAATCCTCCGTTTACATCATCTATTACATTTTGTCCCATTTCTTTCGCGGCTTCGAAAATCAGATCCGCGACTTTATCGTACGCGTGGTCGAAAATATCAGATGTGATTAAATAACCGTCCGTACCGTGAATATTACCTATCCTTAAATTGGGTATACTTGTATTTTCCGATTTTTTAAAGTACGGTAATACGCTTTCGTAATCCCAGCCGGGATTGCCGTAACCTTTCCATCTATCGTAATCGCTTTTTGCGCCTCTTACGTAAAGCATAAGGTTAAGGGAACTGCAACCCCCGAGCGATCTACATTGACGCCAAATACACTGTCCGTTAGGATACCCTTCACAATTGCCCGGTTGCCGTTCGGCGATGTACAGCGTACTCATCGATTGCGGAGGATCAAAAGCGAAAGCTGGAACATCGCTGTTCGCTTCCGGTTCACTTCCCGCCTCTATCAGCAATACCTGCCAATCAGGATTTTCCGTTAAACGATTCGCAATTATAGAACCTGCAGTGCCGGCACCTACAACTATGAAGTCGTATTCTGTTGCGATACTATTTGATTTTAATGACTTCCCTGCGTCTTCTGGATAAGGTCCGGCGAGTTGACATTGTAAATTAAGAAGTGATCCCAGGAAAAGACAGAAATAGGATTTTGCTAGTCCATTTCCGATGTAATTTGCGCAGGAACTTTGAAAGCACTGATCCATTTATTTCCTGAAACATGATATATTTAATCGAATAAGAAAATTATATTACGAAGTAATTTCATCTTAAATCAAATTTTTTAATTAAAAGACAAAATTAAGCTATTGTACTTTTTTCTTTTATGTAAGCTAATGTAATGTATGCAGTTATTTTACATATCGGCAAACTCACAGACATAAAAGTTGCGCCTGAGAACAGGAATACGGCTGAAATTATGTAATTCTTCTGCATTATGTTACAAATGTAAGTGAGCGTAACTGTATTCAGAGATCTCTGATTTTATGCAGAGTTCTTACAGTTATTTTTCTAATTTTATGGATATCAAAATTAATTATTTTTTCATAGCAGCATTACCTGATTTTGTATTTATTCCACTGCTCTACAGATCGGGAACCTAAATGCGAGAAACAGGATGCTGTATCTGAGTAGAAGTCATGGCACAACCTCAGGTTATAGTCTAAGAAGATGCGGCATACATAAAAATCCACAGAAAGCTGTTGAAGGACACTGTTTTCTAAGCAAGCATCAGCCTCCTATAAATAAACTTATTTATCCCGCATGTAGACTTTTATGCCTTTGAGAACAGGTAACTATCAAAAAATGTACCATAACGGGTGGATATCTGTGGAGAAGCACAATAAAGGAGTCATTTTTGAAAGGGGGAGCAACCTCTTTCAGTAGTATGCCAACTAACTGACGGTTCTTATTTTACTGTATAATATAACATATATTAAGTTTTAAGTGCAGCTCAAAGAATATTTTTATATCAACAATTGGTAACCTATAGTTTTATGACCTTACTCTTCATTGAATATTTAATTCGTAAACAATTTTTTTTTAAGAAAAACTTTTAACAAAAAACTCAAAATCAATTACAGATTCAGTTTTCTAATTTTCAAGTTTTTTCTATTTAAAAGTAATGCTAATATAAAAGAAAGAATATTTATATATTACTTTTTATACGTAACTTTTTTTAAATTTCCATTTTTCTTTTATTCAAGCGTCTTTTTAGACTTCCCAAAGATTGATAAGGTCAGGTTATCGGAAGGATTAAGGATATGATAATTCGAAGAGGCGAGGAGAATATTGCACCTAAAGAAATAGAAAACTTTCTTGAAATTCATCTGCTGATACTTGAGGTACAAGTATACGGTGTTTCATCGGATACACTTTGTGAAGAAATAGCCTGCAGTTAAAGAAAATGCAACTTTAAATAGAAATGATGTAAAGAACTTTTGCAAGGGAGACGTAATCCTGTTTTTTGTTTTTCAAATTAAAGTAATAATTATAACAATTATTTTTTATCCTCGGAAGGGTAACAAACTCTTTTCAATTAACCTTTATCCTTCAAAAATTAATTAGTGTTTCAGGCTTATTTACAAAAGTATAACATTTTTACAGTCGGAAAGAATACTTTATTAAATATAAAAATATTTAAACAAATAAATATTTTATTCTCATCAGGATAAAATAATACACATCACATTAGGAAGAGGCGGACATCACATGTTCAATCTGAAAATACTACTCCAATAACTCACAAATAAAAAAAGAAATGACCCAGCATTTGTTTGGATAAATTAAGGGATGTGTGATAAAACATTTTATCAGAATATCACAGAACAATAACAAAAAAGAAATTGAAATCCAAATTAATAACTAAAACGATAAATCAATTAAATAACAAATAATAATAAACATATATAAAATACAGCAAATATATGAATATATTAAAGAAATAAAAAAGTAAAAATTCATAAAACATGTTACAGAAATTATTTTGAAGTAAATTATTTGACGTCAAATGATGAAAATTTAAAAATCTAAAAAACTGTATTGTTTAAAAATTAATTGAAAAAGAAACTGGTACTGTAAAATCTAAAAATATACAAATTATAATTCTGCCCACCAACCAATTAATTATTATGTTTCAGTGCCTTCAGAAGTTATTTTCCAATGTCAGGAACATCTGATAAATTTGTATATAACGATTCACTTCATACAATTTTATCAGATGTTCCTGAGTATGGAAAAATAACTTCTGAGGGTGCTGGAACACAAAAATTACGTTGGTTGGTGGGCAGAATTATAATTTTTATATTTTTATATTATATATACCATCGGGCCATGCTAAATAAAATTACCATAAAATTGTTAAAATATTTTTAGATAAATAAATGGGAAGATGTTAAAGAAGTTAATTTATTTAAAAAAATTGCAAAATAAGCATAAGACCTTTTCTCATACATTTATTTATTGTGTTAAATAAAATGTATAATAACATATACATTTTGTGTATCATTAAAAAAAAAAAAACTTCTGTTATCTAGCTTAACAGAAGTACAAATCGACAAGGCAAAGTTCATAATCATGGAGGGCAGCAGCACTGCTGTTTTGTTTGGCTATGGACAGAGATGGAGATATAACACAACAATATAGACTGAGCTTAGTCCTGCTGAAGAAAGTATCAATCCATTCTAAACAAGAAATGTTGCCCGTTTAAAATAGGTTACTTTATGTTTTGGAACCTGTAATTTCTTCTGATTACGGTAATAATACAATTAAAAATATTCATTTACATTACTGTAATCATAAATGAAATAAATTTAACCTGCAATTAATTACAACAATTTAAGTAAATGCTTCCACTAAAATGGTATCACAGTTAACAGCATTTATATTCAAAGCTGATAGGAATAGATTTGAACATATAGGCATATTGAAATGTAACAAATTGAATATAACTGCAGAATAAAAAAAAAATATATTTTTATCTTAATTTACTAATTAATTAAACAATCAATACTCCCTCAGTTCAGTCTTTAACCAGTTTCCATAGAACTAACTATCTTCTGTGATAGGCCAACCCCTCGATTTCTGAGCTCGACTCAGTTTCACGTCTACTGGAATTAATTTTCAATTTGTCATCGTCAGCTGATGTCTCATCATTGTCCACCCCTATATTTATAATTTTGCTTTCAATGGCATCATCCATTAATGCATCTGAGTTCCAGTAAGAATCCATTATCCCCTGAACTCTTGACACTGATCTTTTTCAGTCTTCTACAGTAACTGATGAAATTACATCTAATGTAATTGCTCTCAGTTCTGTTAATGACATGTGGGACATTATGGTCTCAAATTTTTTTTAACTAGATTTAATTGGGTTAAAATCTGGATGGTAAGGTGGCAATCTGAGCATTGTAATTCCTTTGTAATTTAATATTTTGTCTAATTCATATTACGGTTCTGGGCGGTCTAGTTTGAAAATTTCTAACAGTTTTTTTTTTTTTGTTAGATCTGGGTTGTAGTTAATTTTATTTTTTGGAGCCATTCTTGAATATCTTTTTTCAATGAACTGGATGATGGAGGTTTATATGTTTGTTTATTATGGTAAGGTATGTTATCTATGACGAAAGTGCAATTTGTCAGTAGTCCTGGATAACTTGCTTTTCAATATACTTCAAAAAATGTTCATTTTTTATCTCTTTATGATATACTTCTGTTTTACTTTTTGAATCGTGCATTAAAAAAGCACCATGTATGAATCCCATGTCATCCCCCATCCAAATGAGTCACCATTGAACAGTCACCGGCACTACTATTAACAAAAAAACATAGTACAAAGTCACTTTGCCAGCACTGATTTATCATATGTGTGTGAACCCAAGTTTCATGTAAGTATACAACCGATCTATTTTGCTCAGAAGTTGCACTTTTTCTCAGATACCTAAGAAAAAATGCACATTTAGCAATTACATCATTTCATTCACACAAAATCAGTTTATGTTTTTTCACGTCCTGAACTGAAAACCACAGATTTTATCATTTTCCTTAGCGTTTCCCTACTAGCAGTAAAATTCAGTTCCATGTGACAAAAATTGTGAAATTTTCATATAGTAGGTATTTCCTGATTACAATACTTTTTGATTTGCAAAAGGCATATGACACAGTATGGAGGAGAGGAATCCTAAATGCACTTCATGAACGGGGATTACAAGGTAATCTCCTCTCATTTATTAAGGGTTTCCTCAGTGATCGGTCCTTCCGAGTTTGAGTTGGAACGACTGTATCTGAAAGTTTCACAATAGAAAAGAGTATCTCAGGGATGTGTCCTAAGTGTTACTTTGTTTGCAATAGCCATAAATAATATAACAAACTGCATGAAAAAACCCATTGTGCTCTTTATTTATAGATGATTTTTCTACTTTTTTAGCATGTAGAAGATTAGCTACAAGGTGGGAGGCTGCTTCAAAACACAATAACCTGCTTAGAATCGTGGTGTAAAAATTTACACCATGATTTTTTTCCAGTATATTCTGGATTCACGTTTTTCCCAGAAAAAATAAAGTGCATTTGAGTGTTTGGTGTGGAATGATCGACAACCAATATATTACTACGCCCTTTCACACTACAAGCATAACGATGTGTCACAGAAAGAAATTTGTCTTTAATTTTTAAACAATGAATTCCTTAGTGCTTGAAAACGTTTCATTGAGGAAACAAATTGAGTTGTACTATCAACTTGATGGAGCACAAACACATTTCATGAGGGAAGTAAGACAATTCTTTGATGAAAAATTTACTAATAGACAGGATGCAGAGGCCATTAAGTTGGCCACCCAGAGTACCCAACCTTACCTCTTAGATTACTATTTATGGGGATGGATGAAATCCAGAGTATACAAGTGAAAAGTTGACACACATGATGAATTCATTGCTCGCATTCTCAATGCTGCTGCCCTCATCAAGGAATATGAAGATATCATTAGGTTGGTGAACAAAAAATCTAAGGAAATGAGTTGAAAACTACATCAAGTCAATGGTGCAATTTTCGAACATTTATAGTAGATTAATACAATATAAACCACAGAGTATTTTAAAGAAAATTTTAATTTTTCAAAGGTCCAAATTATTGTAATAAAAACACCTGTTTTCATTTTTACAAATTCATAATATTCTTCTGTTAAGTTTTGTTTTTAATAATAAATAACAAAAGTTGATTTTTTTCCGTAGACTTTATACATCAATTTTTTTAAGAGTTGAATTCTCAAAAGTCTTGATAATAAAATTTATGAATTTATTAGTCATTTAACAGAGTTATTGAATTTCAAACCTAAAATAAAAGCGTTTCTCATCAGTGAAGTTTTCTGCTTTACATAGGATATCATAAAAACTGCAATAGATACAATCTTGGGACTTATTTTATTCGATTTTTCAGGTCAAAAAAATGAACACATCATCAAGTTTACTTCTTTTTATAACCTTAGAAATTTCAGTTTGATCTCATTCACCAGGGGAACTGAAATCGGGCAAAATTCTTCGCTAGCTGTAACTTGATAACAAAGTGTTTTTGGACATGTGTTTGTATGAACTTTTTTCTTTATTTCAAGCTCTAGAGTCAATTTCCAAATTATTTCCCTTTCCCCTTTAAGTATAATTCTATCAACAATGGCTTTGGTACTCCATTAAAGTGGGAACTGCATAGTTGCTCGAAGATCTCATAGAAAACCAATTTCCATATAATTTGAAAGTGAGTAATACAATTGAGATAATTATGGTGGTTATTTCCAAAGAGGAAAAGTAAAAAAAAAAAAAAAACTACAAATGATAAACCAACTATTTCAAACCGCGTTCAAATTATTAAAAAATACATTATCAACCCTGCACTAACATCATTACTTAAGTTCATGATTATTATTATTCTATTGTTTAAGTTTGTACAATGGTAATGTTTTTGGCTAAACTGTTGATAAAATAGGAAAAAATTCTGAATATTTCTACAATTTCCTCAGATTTTACTTTGAAAAAGTCGTGATTATGTTTTAAATAAATCATTTAAGATGAAAAATTATAAAGCTTTTTTTACAGAAAACGTTTTACAGAAAAAACTAGCATTTGTTTATTTTTACATCACCTAGAAAATAGCAAAATATCATTTCATAAGAAATCATAAAACAATTAGCCTGTATTATGTACAAAGTGAACCAATGTTGATTTTTTGTTTTTCCTAATGTGTGCGTTACAATCTATTCAACTAGTAACAGTAAGCAACCTCCCCATGGGCCGATGTGATGAGGATGATATATATGAAAATGAGGAATAGTTTTGTACAGACTCAGGCCAACCTGAGACATGAGGTTAATTAAACCCAACCAAAAAGTACATCGGCATCCATTGCCTAGTTTTTCAAATCAGTAAAAACAACAAACTTTTACTAGGATTTGAACTTCATAAATATACAAAACTTTAAAACCGTTCCAGATAGAATACTGTAACTTTCAGGATAACGTATCGGTCAACTACTTTACTTTTTGAAGAGAAATAGTATTAACCCCTCTTGGAGAATGGCTCAGGGTTGTAACTCACATATTTCAAATGGTAACACCCTTTGCGTGATAGATGATTTTAAATGCTTCTTTAGGACAAGAAAAATAATATAAATAAAAAGTTGGTACGATGTCTGAACCTAAAATGGCAGTGGGAAAAATTCTGGATTTTGAAAATTACTAAATTTACTAAGTTCAAATAATAAAATAAAATTAAAATGAACTAAATAAAAATTTAATCTAATTACAATTTATTTTAGAAGTTAAATTGTTTTCATTTCAATTTAATAGGTAAATAAATAAAAAATTATCACCCAATCAGGCTGATCATTGATGTCTTACTATTGTTGCAAAAATTAAGCTTACTTTACTGTTGTGTAATATTCCATTTGGACTGTTTTATTACTGCACTGTCAATTTCTTATGAGAATCTATTGTGAGTTTGTCTACCTTTACCATACTTGTAAGCCACTTTTGTTATTTACATTTTTTTCCTTTCTTATAATTATTTTTTACTAAATTAATTTTTTCTGTGGCACCTGCTAACACTGCTATCAACATCTCACTTAGTGAACAGTACAGAGTCACACTGTTAATCATGAGGGGTTTCTTTGGTGATAGAATTTGTTCGTATAATGAAGTTTGTGAATTTTTCAGAGCAATATTTAATAATCATAACCATGAAGTCATATTTTAAAAGGTACAGCATCAAAAACCATCTAACAATTTGAAGAAACAGGATATATTAATAATAGGAAAAAACCAGGGAGGCTAAAATTTGCAACAAATCATTACAGAGTATGCAATAATTTATTGAGTATCCTCATTCCTCAATTTGAACTGCTGCACAAGAACTTACATTAGCCAAATTTTAGTGATTTGAACATTAAAAAGTGAAAATTTCAAACCGATCAAAATTTGTCCAGTGCAAGAACTTAATGAAGATGACTATGATCGAAGGCTTGAGATCTATGAAATTATGATGAACAATATTTGTGCACAACCTAATTTATTAAACAACAATTTTTAGTGAAGATGCCACATTTAAAAAAAAAAAAAAAAAATGGGCAATGTAAATCGCCATAATTGATAATGGACTGATATTAATCCACACTGGTATTATGAGGTACATTCATAATATCCAGTCAAAGTAAATATATGGGCAGATATTGTTGGTGGATGATTAATAGGGCCTATATTTATTTATTGACGGAAATTTAAATGCAGTGAAATATGAGGTTTTGCTTCTTCACCATATCATTCCAAACGTTGTTAGTCCCAACTTCCAAAACACTTGGTTTCAGCAAAATGGCCCCACTTCATTTCAATCTTCAGGTACATGAAATTTTAAATGCATTTTTTCCTGGAAGATGGACCTGGCTGAAGGGTCAAATAGAATGGCCAGCAAGATCACCCGACTGGTCAACATTGGATTATTTTCTATGGGGTCGCTTAATCTGAAAATTACTGTGTTCTATCTGGAACAGTTTTAAGTTATTCAACGGTTTCCATACATTTGACTAGCTCTGTAAACATGTCAATAAACATTGACATTGACATGTCTATAAACATATATTTATAAACTCAATTTGTAAGGTTTATCATAGCTGTGTAAGCTGTATTGACATGTCATATCAATAACTGACATCTATTCTATTGGAAAAACATAAAATATATTGATACATTTGTCCCGATTCAAATACCAATACTGGAATTCAATATACTGATATCTACCCTGGACTAGAAAATTTCATCTTTATTACCACTACGATTTCTTTACAAGCCTAGCCTAAGCTACATAATTTGTGTTTTGGTTAATTTTTACAATCTATAAAAACTGTTTATCTTTAATTTAAGATCACTTAGAGAAAAATCAGGTTAAATAATGATTTCAAAATTAAACACAGTCAAAAGTAAACACATGTTCCTTATTAATACATAGATTTGCAAGAGGAAATATAACCTTCCTTCATTACATTAAAATTGTCAGTTAATAAATATGTAGTAACAACTTTCTCCCTTAAACTTCGTTATTATCTAATTAATCATACAGTAAAATAAATGTATAAAAACGTTATAACATTAATTAATATCCGCTTGTCAAAACTACTTACTTATTGAGAATTCACTTCAATCATTTAAATTAACACTTTCAAAACAAAAACATGTGAGAAAACAGGGAACCACAACACATATTGCGCATCAAAAAATATTTTCCGTACAAAATTTATTATTACTTCTATCTAGGTAAATTAAAAATAACCTTAAAATTATAACCATTTCTACACATTTTGTTCAGATATTACTGTATTTTATAATACCGTGTTGAATACGATGAAATATCTTAAAGTACAATTTTATTATTAGTGTTTTGCAAACTATAAATATAATATGTGATCTCCCGTATTTTTATTGATTTCTATTATTTTTTTTAATGAACAAGCAGTCAAGAAAGGGTATTCATGCTAGTCGTGGCTATTAAATATGAATGTATATCAATATTAAGTGCAGTAATTAAAACGGTTTTTTAATTAACTATAAATATATATGGAAAGTTAAAAAGAACGCATTAAATTTTGTATATAAGATATACAGATAACAATAAAACGTTATATAATGTTGTAAAGTGACTGTACAAACAGAAGAATGAATTAAATTAACATAGATGTAAAAATACTTTATCGAAAAAAATAAACTACAAACAAATTAAGAAAACAAATGTAATAATAGAATAAAAAGAAAAAAACAAAATAGAAAACTAACCTTTCATTCTAAATTTGTAAAAAAGATGTTCACATTTTGTAAAAAAACACATTTTCCCTACGGTATACAAAATAAAACTTTATCTTTCAATCTTAAAATAATGTACTGCAGTTATATTTTTAGAAACTTTGCAATTTATAAAACATAGTATGATATGAATTTCAAAATGCACACTTGAAAATTAATAAACATTAAATAACACACCAACTTATTCTTCTACAGGTCTTTCAGAGCGCGTAATCAGTTCTTTTTCATGGAGACTGCAGCTAGATAAATTCCATTAATTTGAAAGTAGGTTTAGTTATTTTAAAATACTTAAATTTTGGTAATAGCCACTAAGCTTGTCAAAACATGATTTGATCAATTATAAACAAAACTAATTTGACCGCTACAAAAATTTATCAGGTGAAAAGTTGCCTTAAAATGTTACATTATAGGCAACAGAATACCACTATTTGTCATTAATGGGAGTACTATTCATGCTAATTAAATAGTAGTAGTCTACCTGAGAAGCATATAATCTGTATTTAAAAATAAGTCTATTTAGTGATGATTTTACTCATATGGAATTTTTTTAATACTTTTATATAACTCTATTATTATACAAATAAAAAAGTATCATTTGCAAAGAAGATAAATACTCCATTATTTTAAGTCAATATTTACAAATATGATTACGGGACTGACAACACTTTCGTACATTTCTCGTGGGATACATGTGGCACGCCATTTTACATTTTAAAATATGTACCTACATTTATTTGGCTTCCCTTATTGTAAATTAAATTTCACCATCTGTTTACTGTAAATACAGAATGATTTTTAAATAAACATATCAGGATGTTTTTTTTCTGATTCTAGATCTGGAATAAATGTTTTATTGAGCTTGAAAATATTTAGAAGGGAAATTTTTTACATAAATAATTCTCTATAGATTAAGAAATTTATAGAAACTACTAGCGTAACCCGTCGCGACTTCGTCCACAATGTAGATCTAGCTTCACTCGCAATGCTTTTTTAATAGCAAACTTATTCTTTTATGAATAAAAAATATTTAATCAATAATATTATATTTAGATTTTCATTAAATCCTGATAAAACGGTAAATACAATTTTTTATGAAAAATACTGAAGGAATATACGATAAACAATGAGTTGTTGCCCAAAATTTAAATAAAGAAAACAAAAAAAGGAAGATAAGAAAATTGAACAATATTTGTTAGACCAATCCATTTTATGAATGAGTTAAAATAGTTCGATATAAAAGTCCAATAAAGATAAACAAAAATTTTATTACAATCCCAAATCTAGCATTCCCATCGCGGCTTCGCCCGTGCTCTATGGTTACTTGCGCTTCCCGTCACGATCAGAGGGTCATGGCTCGCTTCGCTCTCCCTTTCATTCTCCCGTTTCTCTTTCCCTTACTTCCCTTTCCTCTTCCCCCATTCCCTTTCCCCTTCCCTTTTTCCTTTTCCGATTCCCTTTCTCCCTTCTTCCCCGCATGTAAATCGGTCCAGTAGTTTTTTAGTCTACAGCAGCAACAGAAGATACGTCTTCTGTTTCTATGAGATGATTTCCAAAAACTGTCTATTATTTTGTTGCCATTTTTAAATATACCTTATATCTGTGGGTGAATGTGTGCATCCAGTAAGTCCAGTGAATTTTTTAATGTGATCATATTGTTTAATTTATATAATTCTGGATTGGTTTTTGTTTTGTGGGTCAAATATATTCTGTTTATTATTTTGTTGTTTTGTTTTACTGTTTTGTTGTTGTTTTGAAAGCAACACAGTAACATACTCCTTCTTTCTTTAAGTTTGGCAGTGTTGTGCAATTATCGGCTGGTTGAAATCAAAATCAAGAACACATTTTAACAATACAAAATAATAACATTAAATTTGGTAAAAACAATTTATTTAACTAGCAAACACAGTATACACCGAATATGTTATTCAGTTACATACTAAAGGAATTCCCCAAATCTATTTAAGAAGGGAATCATTAATAACAATATTACTAAAAACTATGCTGCAAAAGCCATTGATAATAAACTCAAAAAGACATTTGGGAGATTCCCATTAATTTTAAAAGTTAGGTTGTTGTTATTAATATAATAATTACTATTATCTTTTGAGCTAAGATCACTACCATTTCTGTTTTTCTTTTATCACTTGTTGACATGTCAATAAGAATAAAAGAATGAAGCTAAGGAAGGTAAGCAGCACTTAACATTAATTTTTATGTTAAGTATTGCTTATCTTTTTAAGTACTGCTTTCCTAAGTTAGATCCTAACTTAAAAGACTTAAGTTAGATCCTAACTGCTTTCCTAAGTTTAAAATGTTTATTAATTTTATAGACTGAAATTTCTTCTTTCCCTTCAAACTACGGAAGAAAATACCGAACAAAACCTCACTAATTGAATAAGGAAAGGGATCTTTGGACTTGTGGTAACTAATGAAGGCAATAAAAAAAAACATTTTTAAGAAATAAATTATGAACAGTTTTTATTACATTCAAAAATATTTACATTTAAAAAATATTATATCGATATTATAAATATACATTTATTTTTTTTTTGTGGAAATTACATTCTTAGCAACAAAAATATTACTTATTTAAATATAGTACATAAATATACAATGAACACATTTATATTACACAAGTATTGTGTACAATGATTATTACAATTAATTAAAATACAGAATATTTACCAAGTATAACAGAATTTAATAGGTAAATATATCTATATTGTTAAAAAATAACATATGATTTCTTCATTTTATCGTTAATTTGTTTCTCGATGTGCCATCCATGAATGACAATATTCTTAATATAAAACTTCTATTACTTTATTTTATATCGATTAACAAATCCTTAAACTTTAAACCTTAATACCATACAATATTTAATTTTTTTTGATATTTAAGATAATACAAGTATCAACAATTAAGACATTTTTAAAGATTTTTTTGTTGATAATACACAAATGTCAACAATATCAAGTAATAATAATAATAATAGTCAAATAATTTGATATGACATTTTTTCTATAACTCTGTACATAAAGAATAATTCTCTTTGAGCATTTCCCTTTCTCTGTAAAAAAAGAAGCTTCTCTGCTACAGACCTAAATGTAGTTCTTTATAAGTAAAAAACACTCTCTCATTAGTTACACATGTATGCATAACGCACCTAAACACATACACACACACACTCACAAAATGTTTATTTATTTTTTAAAATAAAATATGAAGTACAGTAGGTTCTGCCTGAGAGATTTACTGGAAAACTGAATACACTAATATTTTTGAATTTAAAATCCCAAGTCATAATAACATGAGCAGATTATATTAATAAGATGAAATGTGAGAATAATAAATCTGTAATCAAAAATTATTATTTTGGTCTGAGGTAAAACGACTGAACTTATATATGTTTGTACTCATTCAAGAAATAATAAGAAATAAAATACTTTATTGGCAGAGCAATGCAATGTCCTATTTTAACTTGACCTTGGTTTATAAATTTATTATACTGAAAATCTTTTCTGATTTTCATTAAATTTTATAGTAAGATTCCTATAAGTGTTGTTTTGTAGAAACAGCAGTTCTTTGTTACTCCTCAGATATTACAACACCTCTCTTGAGAATTCACTAAAGAGCCATTTCCAGTTGAAAACTCGGTTATAATTTGAGAATAAGTTTTATCCAGTTTCATTTATTCTGGAGATATTTCTATTAGTTTACCCTGATAATCAGAGTATATTAGTAACATTAGCATTTAGATATTTTTTTAAAAATATCTAAACTTGTAATTAGATTTGATTATAGAATTTTCTCAAACAGTTGATTGGATGTGATGTAAACCTCACATTAAATGTACTCGTTAAATTATGGTTAGTCATTTTTCAGAAGATATCTTGAATGGTAAAATTAATGAATCTGTAGATAAACTGGAAGATATTATAGAAAAAAATTCATTATCCTCATTAATAAAGTTTGTATGAAAGGATATCATTTTTCTTCTTTTTTTACATGAAAAAAAGATGGGAAAATTTAACTTATTTCATGCTATACACGATTAGTAAAAATCTATAAATTATTCACTTTTTCTTAGGAAAAAATTAAAATAAAACACTTTTAAACAGTTTTATACCGAATTTATAATTATAAAATAAAAACCAGGTAAAATAGCTAAAACATCAACGTAACTGCAAATTAAAAAAAAAAAATGTTTTTTAACAGTATTTTAACTTCAAGAAAGAGATAATGTATTCAATTTTACCAAGTATACATAACTTTGTATATTATCTATAAAAATCATTTTTTCATTTAATGTATTATGATTATGATTTTTTTTTTTTGATCGGTTTTTAGCAATTTCACAGGGTTTAGTCAGATTGTATGAATATATAAATGGAAATTCAGATTAAAAATATAGGTAAATTTCTATATTTAAAAGTTTTTTAAGAATGTTTTTAAAGTAATTTCTATTCATACATTCTGAAGGAAAAAAACACCAGATATGTCTGCGAATGCAATAAAGATAAAAAAATAAGCAATGAGAAAATGAAAAATATTATTTGTAGAAAATTATGTTAAATGTGCATTTAAAACATAATGTTGTAAACAGATGTTTACAAAGCAAAATGAGTAATGTCTACTACCAGGTGTGTAAATATGAAACTGGAATTTTTGTATAGAAAATACACATTTATTGTATGAAAATGATAAAAAAATATATTAATCAAAATATTGTCCATCGCTAGCTATATATTTTTCCCATCTCTCTGACAGTTTATGAATGCCACGCCAAAAAAACTGTTGCTCTTTTTAGGCAAACTAGTCATTGAGCCATTTTCGTACATTTTCATAAGAAGTGAAGCGCTGCTCAGCAAATGTGGTTCCATCGATGCAAATAAATAGTAATCGAACAGAGCCAAGTCTGATGAGTAAGCCGCATGTGAAATTATTTCCCAAATGCCTCAATTGTTTCCTTGACCAGTTTTGCTGCGTGTGGTAGTGCATTATCATGAAGCAAAATCACTTTGTGTTGCCTTTTTTGATATTCTGGTGGTTTTTTACGCAATGCTTGATTCAAATCAATCATTTGTTGTCTGTAGTGTTCAGTATTAACGGACTCACCAGGTTTTTAGCTGCTCATAATAGATCACACCCTTCTGATCCCACCAAACACGGAACATTTTCTTTTTTCCATAGTGATTTGGCCTTGAAATCGATGTCGATGATTCACCTGGAATTACCCACAATCTTTTACGCTTAGGATTCTCGAAATATAACCACTTTTCATCACCTGTCACAATTCAATGGAGAAATGACTTTCTTTTCTACCTGGCGAGCAGCATTTTGCAAGTGGTTTTTCGGTTTTCTTGCTGTCTTTAATTCAGTTCACGTAGAATCCATTTTCCAGATCCAGAAGATCTCATCCAACAATGCTTGCAATTCACTGTCTTCAAACCTTTTCAGTGTTCTTCCACGTTCTTTGTTTCTCACGTCAAAAATCACCACTTTCAAATTTTTTTTAAACCACTCAAAGCACTGTGATTTACCAAGAGCATGCTCGTAAGCTTTGACAAGCATTCGATGCAAATCTGCAGCAGTGTTTTCTTAAATGGTAACAGAAAATCAATGCTGTCCGCAAATCGTAGTTTGCAGGTACAAAACTCGACATTTCAACACTAATTAAAACTATGCTGCTGTATGAAACTTTGTATTGTTGTGAGTTGAAAATCTTTGTCGGCTGTTAAAGAAAGAAAATGGTGCCAATGATGCAGTTTGACGGTAATTAGATTGACAGCTAGGGCCATTTATGGACAAATTCCGGTTTCATATTTACAAACCTGGTATCTACCAGTTGTTTATTGTAATTTACTAATTTCTAAAACCTTACCTCAAACATGTGAAGAATACACATCAGTGTTATTCTCATGTAGTATAATTTATTATTGTATTTTTTATAAAATCAGTAAATTAAATTGATTATTCTCTAAAATTCCTATCTAGCTCTAACAGGCAGAACTAACCGTATTTGTTTTTAGTTGTTGTGAGAAAATAGTTGCTGTAATGAGCATATATAATGTTAAAAAAATAATATATTATTAGCATTTCAAGTAGCAGTAACAGAACCTATACAAAATTAATACAATACGCACAATTATTTTTAACTGATGTCTGAGGATGGAAAATTTGAAAAATTGTATGATTAAATATTTTGTTAAATAATTTATATTGATGTTTAAATAAATTCGTTTGAAATAGAAGTTAATATATATTAATTTAAATGTAAGTTCTGCTATAGGCAACTCTTATTAAACATATAAATATTTATAACAACAAAATAAAAAAAAATATTTCATTTTAATTTCATCATTTGTTACTTATTATTCTTAAAGCTTAAGTTACTATATCAATCATCTATTGCATAAGACACCTGATGTGTTACTTTAAAAAATACATTTGAACACAAAATACAGGCACTGTTTATTGTTAATCTATATGTAACTTAAAAAAATACCGATCAATTTTTATCAATAATTTTAATATTTTTTTATAATGAAATAACCAAAACTGATCATCCTAATACCATCAATTGTTAATATTAAAAATAAGCATTTCATACTTTTTAGAAAAAATAAGAATATGTGTTGGAAAAAATAGTGTGTAATTTCACCAATATTTTGATTAGATAAATCTTTTTTTTTTCATACGATCCATGTTATGATTATTTTTATGAAATTTTTCCAACATTAACCAAAAAATTACAAATGAAAATATGGGTTTATGAGACTATAAAAAATATTTAATGAGAAAATATGTTTTTGAAAGCCCAGTTTATCTTATAAGTGCAACCTTTTATTCTAATTTTGAAATTAAACCACAAATACAGATACAAATTTTTCCTGAACATTATATTGTACTGAAAAAAAGAAGCAGTACTAAAATAAAAAATTCCTTATGAAAAACACTAACTAGAATCTGCAATTCTAAGAAACATTATGTTTTAAATTTTATGGACAGTTAAAATTGTAATTTCATGAAAATCAGTTCTTCATAAAGACTGATTTAATGTTAAATTTGATATACGAAATAGAATTTTACATTAAAAAATTATCATAAAACAATTCACTACTATTTAGTAAATTGTTCACAATAATCTTAATACTAAATTTGTGAGCGTAACAACCTAATAATAGATATGATTCAATAACAACGTAAATAAATAAAACAGTAACATATCTTTATCATGTCAGCGAGCAGTTCATCGTCGATATTATTTATTTATACCGGCAAAAACAGGTGCGATTAAGGTTAATTTCATTTTTTTATAATGGAAGATTGATTTTGTAGCATATGAGAAATATTAAGCATGATCAGGATTTTAACCTAGAATCTTGGGATGAAAAGCAAAGCTGTTACATTCCATGTTTGAAATAACTATTTTAAATATGGAAAAATACATATAGAAAAATAATTATTTATTTTAAGTATATGGTAATTCTCTAATTATTATTATTACACTTTTATTTAATTATTATTTATTTCAGTAAAAATTATACAGTACATACAAAGATTGTTTATTTATTATTTATTTATAAAATTAAAAATAAAGGATAATGAACGGGGAGGGTAGATGTAGGAAAAAGTCAGTGCTTACATGGGGCAGATTTATGGTATTTAACATTTTTCCTGAATCTTGTATGTAGCTCCAAACAGTTATCTATAATATAAGAGAATATATACTACCTTTTTAACAGTCAAGCAATTTGTAACTCTTCCATCCCACCTTACAATCACATCATGTATGAATGGAATACATCATTTCGACAAAAGTTCCAAATAAAATTACTGAGGCCGTGGTTTAAACTTCAACTAAGTTAAACATGCAGCAAATTTTGACATAAAAGAAAAAAATAATTGAATTTATTTAAAAATGGATGTTTGTATCTCCTTAAAACCATTAACCTCTTTCTCTATCTCCTTCAGATTTATATCACGTTTGAATGATATTCCAATCCTAATAAAATTTGCTGAATGATGTTAATATGATATTTGTTAAAATATTTGCTCAGTATTATTATGAAGATGTAATTTTATTTATGGAGATGTCCCATGTTTTAGGAGATAAGTTACGATCTAGGGTAAACCTGGCTATTTGGTTAATTATCATATAAAAGAATAACAATTATATTTGATTAAGGAAAAGAAAAAATCTTTCTAAGTAAACAAATCTTTTTATAAAAAAATATAAAATATATTAATAAGAACATGAATTTGAAGTGATAATAATTAATGTGAACATGGATATTTTAACATTTAAAGGTCAAAATATCTTTAAATTTCTTTATTTCTGTTACTTTTCAGTCATTTAAAAAAAAAAAAAATATTTGGATTCTTTTATAAAAAAAAGAAGGGGAAGAAATTGCATTTACACTAATGTTTTACTCCATTCTTATTAAATATTTGTTAAGCAAGTCCTTTAGTGAGGATCTTTTCATTATCATTACAAATTTGAACTAAAACTATACATATAATAATGCATAAAACAATGGAATTGAACCCTTTTTACACAATAGTAATAGTAACTAGATGTTTTGAAAATACTGTTATAAACATATTTATTAACTGATTGATCATAAATAGTTTTACTCTTTTACTAGTATCTTATTCTCTTTATTTCAATAAACATTTAGTATTTTCTTATTCTCTTTTCCTTCACCTTTTGCCATTATGATTTGGGGTTAATTTAGAGATTTTTTTTACCTAAAAATATTTTCATGAAGATATTAAAAAAGATTGAATTAAAAGATAATAATTTAAAATTATTACAAACTGGTCAGAAGTAAACATGCAAATTTGTTAAAAACTATATAGTCTAAACAGCTCTATCACATCTAATTTTCTTATTACATATACATACATATAAAGTGCATGTACTCTTAATATTATACAGTAATATAACCACAGGTTTAGTTCAAATTAATGTAAAAATATATTATAATTAAAATTTATGAAAGATATAATAAAGAAAAAAATGCAATCAACATTAAGGTAAATGCAATTTTAAGCAACATTATCATATATAATCTAATTCTATGTTTAATTATATCAAAAAGAGTATAAAGTAATAATGTCATACAGCATTCAAGATGATACAATTGCCTTAATTAAATAGAAACATTAAACCATATGTTATTTTCCAAATTACGTACTAAATAATAATTACAACTACACATATTTTACATAAAACATCTAATGTAACTACAACCTGCAATATTGTAATGAATCTAACAATTCTATGACTAACAACAGAAGTAATAATTATTTTACAGATGATGGTATGTAATAAATAAAGAAGTAGAAATAAAGTATAAATTATTAAAATATTTCCTAATATGATAATTTAAAAAATCAATAACTATTATTACAGTAATAAAATGAACACGTAGTACCTGATTTTGTTTAAAAACCAACATTTTAAAATTATAAATAACTTATCTTTTTAAATTTATGTTATGTATATAATATTTTTTGTATAATAACAAAAAATATATTGAGAAAAAATTTAAGTAAGGTCATTGTTTATAAATAACTTGACTCTTGAATGAAAATTAATGTTTTATATCAGTTATGCAAATCCATTTAAGCGGTAAAGACCCATTGTTTAACACAATATATGTAATGAAATCTACAATTTTGATAACATATTTATAACTCACTAATGAAAATAATTAAACAAATAATTTAAAAAAAAAAAAAAAAAAACAATAAAAACTATATTGAAAAGTTCCTACTGGTGACTACTTAAAAGCATTCATAAACTTTATCAAATAAGACTAGAATGTAGGATGAGGTTTCAATACAAAACAAATGAATGAAATTATTAATGAAGTTATCGTTTAGATTATAAATGAGGTCACTTAAATAAATCCAAGTACAGTGAATTCTAAAAATGTTTTAATTCAGAATGAATATTTAACCAGTCATTAAATGAAGTTAAGATAGGGTTGTAAAGTTAGGTTACAATTAACATAATTTAATTTACATTATATCCTAACTTAGTATGGTAAGAAAATGGGCTGATATAGAGTTTAACATAGATTCAAAACAGTCTCTTTATTAATTTTAATAAATGGTTTTATTTTATAAATAAATCAAACTTAACCTACGCTCGCTTCGCTCGCTAACCTTGACTAATTAACACCGTACTTTTTTGAGTATTTATTTAATAAATTCAGTAATTATTACAATTATTTATTATTTTAATTTAATTTAATTACTGAATTTATTAAATAAATACTCAAAAAATTATGGTGTTAATTATTCAAGGTTAGTGAGCGAAGCGAGCGTAGATTAAGTTTGGTTTATTTATAAAATAAAACAATTTATTAAAATTAATAAAGATGCTCAATAAAATAGATACTCAATAAAATAAATACTCAATTTTAAATAAAGCTGTAGCTGCGGTGGCATTAATACATAAGTACCATAATGTTTTAACAAATAGAATTAATATTAAAGGCTTACATTAATGGTAAAATTTAAACATTTCAATGCTTTTATGTAAAAAAGGATCTACATTACATAAAATGTTTCTACTAAACATTATTATAGTTATAAATTATTAACATTCTTGGTAAACATAAATTTACAAAATTATTACATAAATAAGATTAAAAATATTTTCTGATATATTTAACATCCAGTGTAAATTCATTGTTGCTTTGACAATTTTATTGTGATGTTCTATTTTCCTGCAGAATGTTAGTACAAAAGTGCATCCAACTGGGTTATTGAAATCACAGTACTTACTAATGTTAGAAATATTTTATCCAAACATTAACTGCACAAAAAATGATCTATAATTCAATTCATCAAAATTTTATGTCAGTTTTTGTTTAAACATAATCATATATAATTACTGTGACAAATTGATGCAAATTTTTACTTTAAAGCACAGATTAGCAATTTAATCATTCATGAAAATACAGCGTTTTTATAAACCATATTTAAATTACTCTAATACAGAAGTTTTCTAATATTACTAATTAACTTTAAGACTGCATCTAACATAAAACATTTCATTAATAATATTGAATGAACAAAATATGTGCTATTACACATAGAACACAGAACACCTGGATTATGTGAACATTATTTTTAAATTTATATATGTATATAGACAGTAAATATAACTGACAACAAAAAAAGAACCTTTTTGTGTTAATGTACACAATGAAAGAAAAATTAAATAACTAATTTCAATGATATTAATTACTTCAAGAACTCGAGTACGAAGTACATTTCAAATTTTGCATAACACTTTAATAATTTATTAAAATTAATTATAGTACCAGTGCACTGATATCAAGAGTGCTAGTTTTAAGAAGGGGTGTAGTAAAAAGAAACATTTACCTGCTAAAAATTTCAGGACTTAATATGTAGAAGAGTGACCTACTGTTGGTTAATTGACCACTATTAAATTATTTATGTGTGATGTGTGATATTAGTACGTGCAGCTCTGCACCTGATTAAAGTTAATTTTTAATATTTAACTCTATGGAAGATTTTGCATTATTTATGTTGTAATTATGCAAAATGACACTCAGTAAAGTGTCATTAACATACACTTTACTGATCATTTATCAAAAAAGAATATGATCAAAGTTACATGATTGTACACATTAGTACATAAGATTACTGTTTTTGAATTTACATTCAATAACTAAATTAAATATAAAAATCATATTTAAAAAAATGAAGAAATAAATTGTAGAAAAAATTGATTAATATATTAAATTTGTGGTCTGTTTTTAATGTCTTCATAATAAATGATTGGGAAGATCTTCATTGTATTATTTCTGTAAATACAATTTCTATGGTGTAAATAATATGTTATTTACTATTTTTGCCCATTTTATATAAAACAACTCAAATAAATTTATGTTTTATCTGTTTATGCAAGCATAAAATTAAACAATATGTGAGGGGAGTGGCTGAAATTTAATGCACAATGGAATGTAACAGGTGAACATAATGTCACACAAAGAAACTGGAGCTGCCATCCTGCATTTTCACATTCCCCAACAATTAATATTCCAAAAATCATTGACCCATGTCCTCTCATTTTCTACCAGTTACCATTGTTATGGAGTCAACTACGCCTGCTACATCAACACACCTAAAACAATATGCAGCGAATAAATTTTTAACTGTAGAAAAAGTAAATAATTCATTATCATCTAAAAGCTGTCTATAGTGATGAAACTTGATTCAGGTACTGCGTGACAATTTTACATATCAGATGCTGGTTAACACTGAGAATAAATTCTCATAGAAGTCTGGTTTCTATTGATGAGAAGAACCAAAAGGAGGTGGATGAATTGATACAAAATCACTATTGCAGGTCGGGAAACAATAGATCATCACCCACATAGGCATGTTGAAAAAATTATTGGGACATATCATTGTACAACTAAGTTACCGTAAAATCTGTTCATGATGGGTACCACACAAACTCACAGATTGTTGAAATTTGCACCTATTTTACACCCTCCATTCTAACCAAATTTTGCACCCTTTTTTCATTTCTTTCCGCAATTAAAGAGAGGTATTAAGTGTATTTATTTCACCACTGATGATGAACTAAGAACACATTGAGGTCATGGATCAAGGAAACATCTACACTGTGTGGAACATTTAATACAAAGATCATTCTTCATTGATGGAATGAGAAAACTGGTTCACCATCAGAATTATATAACTGTAAATGGTGACTAGTAAATAAAATGCATTTTTATGACAAGTATGTTCCATTTGACTATCAACTTAAATTTGTGATTTATGAGTTACTATTCATTACATTTCAGCCATCCCTACGAAACATTAACATTGCTATATGAATAAGATCCAGTTTGATCAATGTAGTACTGTAATTTTAAAATGTTTGTAAAGCCTAATTTATAAGATTGCAACTGAATTTAAAAAAAAATTACATTGTTACAGAATCAAATAATTTCAATGTAATTATTATTGTGCGCTTAAGAAATTACAACTGAGTTAGAACTAGAAGGCTTGGATTTAAATCTACTATATTTAGTAGAAATCATAATTAAATAACTCAGATCATTTTTTTTTTTTTAAAGGGTTGAATTTATGGTGTAATACGACTAACAATGAATTGTTGCCAAATAAGAAATGTTTGGTGAGTTTTAATAGGATGTAAAGACTCAATCAAAGGTTAATTTTCAGTATGCTATGATTCAAATCTTGGTTATTTTTTAACATTAACCAAACTGAATCTCAGTGTTGTTTGTTCTACCTCTTTGAATTTCCACACACTCTTTCAATGTTTTTGCTATATGCACAGCTCTTTGAATCCATAAAAATTATACCAGTGATTGATTTTGAAATTTTGAAACAAAACTATTTCTTGTGTGATGTCACAAAATATTCGTCATAAACTGAAATAAATCATAATTCTTTCTTAATATGAACTTATATACATGGAAGGAAAATTCCATGTTCTGTAGGAACATTAATAAGCTGTTTTTTTTTTTTCAGAGGCTAGTGAATCCTAAATTTTTATTTTAGAAAAACTTCATTCACGAGTACTAAATAGTACTAGAATAGTAATGCCACTACAATATTAATATATAATGAACTGAATTAAATGCGAATCATTACGTCCATAACCATAATTGTTGTAGACAATCTCAAATGAACAGAGCCATTTGTAACTATGGCATAGCCATTTCCAAGAATAGCAAACATCCCCCGTCAGGAGTACTAAGGATAGTGAAGAATGAAGCAGATTGTTGTTGCTTCTTTAATGAAGCAAATATACTATTGCATGTGCATGTCAAGCCTGTTGAATTGGGGATAATATTCAGTCCACCTATAGTGATGATACCTCTGATCACCATAGGGTTACATAATGAACATTTTTGCTTTTACAAAAAGTTATTTTATTTGATAATTATAATTAAATTAGAAGTTATTCAGTTAATCTATTTAAATGAAATGTATATTAAAAACATGCAACAAACAGAGCTATAGGGGAAGAATAGAGTAGATGCAGCTGGTGTGTTAATAAAAGTGGCAAGATGTTAAATAACAAATGAAAAAGGTTCTTTTTTATCTTGACAAATTATGATATTGTTATTTCTATGTAAATAAAATACATTTAATTAATAAGCATGTGCTAATATTATAAACACTCAACATCAACCTAATGACAAACACTAAAAATTTATGTTTATAGAAATATAGTTAGGCATTTAACAGCATAATGAGAAAAATGTGTAAAGTATTAAATTTCTATATAAACAGTAGTTTTATATTTTGAATAATCTAAACATATACTATATAACCAAAGTACATCAATTTGATAAACTGTATATTAAAAAGATGAAAAAACAACTTCATTAAAAAATATAACAACATATTGTTAACAATATTAGCGTTTGTTACCAATTAAAAGTAGGTAACAAATACTAATATGGTAATAAGTTAAAAATAGATAAACTGTTGTACTAAAGAGAAAAACAAAAAAAATATTGGGTTAGGTTATAATGACTAGTCTTACTTTGAAACATAAATTAATGTAATTATAAATAGAAGAAGTACAATTTATAAATTCCATCTGTTATATAAAACACACACACACACACACACACACACACACACACACACACACACTACATTGAAATATTTACCTAAAATAAATTATTACCTAACTTTGCATTATAAATGAACAACAAATTTAAAAAAAAATAATAAAAGTACTTAAAAACTGTAGCAAGGACATAATAGCACTATAAAAATAAGTGCACTGATATTTGTTAATTTAAATAAAATAAAATATTCATTTATTATTCATGATTAATATTTGGGATTTAAAATAAATATGACAAAAATAATTTCAATTCTGTTAACTAGATGATGCAGAACTTAGTGAAATCTTTCAATAATAAAAAAATTGAGGTCACTAACATATTAATGAAAATATAAAACTGGGCCTGTAATATAGTATAAATTGGGGGCTTGTATATAGATGAGTTCCTAATTTAAAAAATAATAAATGGTAGCCAGGAGACAGATTTGAGGAACCGTAATGATAAAATTTAACTAGACTTATTAGGCCTTAATCGACTAACTGCATTGTGCATGTGAAAATTTGATGAAGATTGATCAAGTCATTTTTTAGTTATGCTCAATTTAAGGTCGACAAAATTTAAGCAGGGCAAGTTAGAAGCGTGGTTCGTTATGGTGCTGCAAATTGGAAGGCATGTGCATGTGAATGCACATGCACATCCACTTTTCTGTTTGGAAAGGTAGGTAGGTGGCTGCGTAACAATTACAGTGTTTTGATGCTCAAAGAAATTACTTAATTTTTGTTATAAACCTTACATATATTTCAAACATCCCTTTTAAAAACCTAATAAAAAATTCAACATTTGAAATGAAAATTAAAGTTTTCTATTATAACCACGCTTATTATTTGCCCCACTCAAGTTTTTTTGACATTAAATTGAGTATAACTCTAGAATGACATACACAACTTCAGGTACACCATTACAGCATATCTAAATTACAATGAAATTGATCTCTTACTCTTACTGAAGATTTTCGAGCCACAAAATGTTATACATAGGCCTATAAATGTATATGGAAAGTTCATTTTAAGTGAATGGTATTTTCATACTCCTCATACCTCAAAACGTAAGTTCTTATCCCCCTCCACTGAAAGCAATACCATACCTTTTTTAAAAAGTCATTAAAAATATACCTTTCCTGCATACACGGTGATACATAACAAGACCATGGCTTACCATGGGCCTATCAGTCAAGAGTGAAAATCACAGAAAATTTAAGAAAAATAATTATATGTATTAAATAAATGTGAAAGAAAAGAGGTAATGAGAAATGAAATATAAAAGTAGAACAAAATAAGCTAGAAGCTGCAGAATTTTTTAATTCAGATAAAAAGACAAATGTACATATATATAAAAAAAATTTAAGTAAGGATGAATAAAATAAATAAATAAAGCTAGACGGTTTTGATGTAGAAAATAAATCTGCTGGTATCAAAAACAAATTTAAAAATGAAAAAGAAAAATTCTTAAAAGAATGCCTGTGTAATGTAACACTTAATTAATAAAACACAAGACTGATAAGGAAGCAAACTTTATTTTAAACTAATTAAAGATCGTCTTAACAAGTCATTAAGATATCAGGCTAATTTGTTTTAAAAAAAATTTACAATGTTAATTTACATCTCTGCAATAAACAGCAAATTCATGTTTATGTTATATCTAGATATTTGAGTTCTGACTGTAGTTACTCTGCATCACATCATTTTAATATTTGTTTAAAAACTAAAGTTGGAGTGATGAAATCAAAATTATATTGTCCATAAGCAGTTAGAAAACCACAAATTCTTACACAATTTAAATTTTGACAACTGTACAATTACTCTAGTTGTTTTAAAAGAAACTCACAACATGGTACCAAGTTAACAAATTAATTTATTTATAAAACTGAACTCAAATAGAATTCATTAATTTCATGTTTAATGTGTGTCTAATTCTGTAATTGTTTAATTTATAAATGTTCAAAGTGGTCCCACTAACTTGATGTAACTAACTAACTGACAGTATATCAAAGCTTAAAAACTGTTTAGTTTTGGAAAACATTATTTAATAATTTCAGGTTACCATACGCTATAAAAAGAATGATGATGAACAAAGAAGTTGTACTGTATTACTTTAAAAAAACAAACCACAATATGACTGATTCTGTGTCATCTACTATACTTATGCAGTAATTCTGCAGTTTTTATGCAGTAATTCTGCAGTAATTTTATGCAGTTCAGTATGAACTGCATAAAATATTTATGTGTTTTACCACATTATAGTTATATAAAGTTCTTATATATTTTGTATGTTTCAAAAAATAAATTAAATAACCCATCAAATAAAAAAAAACATAGTGAGAGTTCAGCAACTGAATCAAGTTGTAATTTAAAAATAAATATATATTTTATTTTTTAGTAAAAACACATACATAATTTTTATTATTGACTTACCATATATTTATTATACAAATATTTTCTTCTGCATGTTTTGCCGCATCACTAAATCAGCATCAAGGTATGAAAATTATCCACACCATGTTTCATTATTATTATACACAAAACAGTGAAGAAAGTGTGTAAGAGTAATGAAATGTGATGTGGATAATTTTCATTAACTGATGATATTGGAATATTGGTGCGGCAAAACATGAGAAAATATTCTGATGACAAATATATGGTAAGACGTTAATAAAAATTACTGTGTGTTTTAATAAAAATTAAAAAAAAAAATTATATATCACTGTATGACAAAAAATGCTGATCAAAAAGTTAATATAATATATATGTATGTATGGAATAATTTGCTGAATGAAGAAGAAAGAATATTTTAATAATATATGAACACAATAAAAATTTAACTGATTAAAAAATAACAAATAATTTTTCTAAGTTCTTTAAAAGTTCATTAATATGAAATTACATATTATTGAAATAAATATAGAATTAACCCATTGGGTTAGTCTAACTGTTAAACTCATCATCGCAAAATCAGCTGATCTTCGAAGTCGAGAGTTCTAAAATTTGAGATTCAAATCTTTATACTCTGGACTACATGTTTACTGGAACAAATACACTTACATTGCAGCTATGTCAGGCCTCGCAAGTCTGTAGCGGTAATTGCATTCGCCTACACACACTCATCCAGACCCGGCAGTAGCTGGAAAACTGTTTGGAGAAAATATAAAAAATACAGTAATATCTGTTATATTTCTGCACTTATCTTTGGCGTAAATATTTGAATATCATTAATACTATTAAATAAAATTACAATTATACATATTATTTTTATTATACGCTGGTTTTATTTAAATAACTTATTTACACTAATAATATATTTTAAAAATATAAATGAATTATTAATATAAATGATACTAAATAAACATACCAAATTAAACAATAAGTAGTATTTATGTGCTTTACCTTTAGTAAAATGTTTTATTTAATAAAATTATGCATTAATGAATATGTAATTGTGTAGTGCTATAAAATAATAAACATATATATATATATACACATTTATTTATATGTATGTATTTTGTTCAGTTTTCCTTGTCTAAATAAATAGAATTTTAAATCAAAAATTTTGTTTTACCAATTTAAAATAGATGTTAAAATTTCCAGGATTATTTTGACTTAAATTGTATTTAGAATGATGTGAAAGAAAATTTATTTGAATATTAAGAAAATTTATAGTGGATACCGATATTGTTATTAGTTATAATTTTTAATTTAAATTAATAAATAATAATAGATTAAGAATAAAAATTATAAAATAATTTTTAATATAGTGAACATAATACAATCCTACTAGAAATGTTGAAAATTTGAACATTGATATTAAACTCTGACATTGGATACTCATTGCATACTTCAAGCTGATTGTGAGAGGGATGGATGTGGGCAGGTAGAATGATTTTTATCATTTAATTGTTACTGTATAAACAATAAAATACTGTGTACTTTATTTTTATTACTTCTCTGTATGTTGATATGGTGCAGAAAGTTAGTGCTTGCCTTCCAATTTGCAATGCTGAGAGTTCGTGGTCTGGTCGATTCAACCGATGTTGTCGTTAACAGTTCTTGAACACTCATCCCCATGCCATCATTCTATTAATTTGTAATTACTAAAACACCATGACTTGGTGTCCTGAAAAATCAGAGGTATGCAGATTTTGTGACCACTCATTACATGAACTCAAGAGACTCAAGCTTTTTTCAGTTCCTTACTCAGCAAAGCTACTCTAGTTATCCTGAGACTTATGGAGAATGGTATGAATTAATCATTCGTTATGTAAATAAGTTCCTTTATTATCAGTACATTTAAGTTAAATTAATTCTATATAATTTATGAACATTTGAAATCTTCAGAGTTAATCGTATTTCTGATAAATACATACAAGGTAATGTGTTGAAAGAATACCTCCAATGAACAACCTTTAACATAAAACATTTTAAAATGAAAACTGTTTAGTGGTTTATGTTTATATTTTGGTTACTTATATTCCACTCACAAAAATAACAGCAAAATTAAGAAAAAGTAATCATCTGGTTTAATAAGTTTATACTTTCCTTTTAACTAGTCATTGATTTTTCAACAAAGATCATTGTTTTTTCTAATATTTGAAATGTCATTTAATTTTTAGTGCCACAATTTTTACTTTGTAAATGCATAAATAAGTGTTTTGAGATGTTAAATAATGGTAAATATTAAAGATAATAATGTTAACTTAAAGACAGAATCACTGTTCAAATCCTGTTCTCTAGTTCATATGAATTCAACTCTATGATTAACTAACATTTTTACATCTTCATAGAGCTTATATTATTGCAACTCATATGTGTGATTAATTTTCAAAAACAATTTCGTTTTAGAATTTGCCTACAACTGAAAGAGCTACTGTACAGTTCTTTCAAGCACAAGAAGTACTATTGATATTGTGTAAATATTGTAGTGGCCATGAAATGAATTGTATTTCAGAAAAACTATATTTTGAAAACAAAATATTTAAGTTGCAAACAAATAATTAATTTTAAAATGACTGAAGAGTCCTAAAATTTTATTTGTTTCAGCAGTTCACTTTATTTATTGCTAGATTGAACTTTCATCTACAAATACTGATTGACAGTAAAAAAAAAAAAAAATACAACTATTGACCAGAACAGCTATATGCATGAGATTTGCACTTTAGTTTATCAAATCAACTGATAAGTAAAACTGGTGACCTGGAATATATAGTACGGGTAGATAAAAGCTTATTCACCAAGAGAAAGAAAAAAGCTGCCAGAGTATTCCCACACAGTCAATATTCAGTGAAACTAAGCAATCATTCCTTGAGTAGGTACTAAACTGGACTTTTTTGATCTTGACTAAGCTCATTAAAGATAAATTGAAGCCTGGTTTGGCAGTTGTTTCAGTTCATTGAAAAGGATACAAACCCCAAGAGCAAATTGCTGTAGGTCTGGACTATTTAACGCAATAATTTCTTTGATGTTGGATACCTTTACCCACATGCAAAGTATTGAAGAAACAGGGTTTAACAAAGTGAGGAATAATAAAAAAAAAATAGTAATACTTCATAACATCACCTAGCTAAATTTATGAAATATCAAAAACAGATATGAAGAATAAGCTCAATATTGATCAGTCTAGCCATCAAAAAGATAATAAATATATTTATCAACTTATTGTAATAATGAAAAATAATTAATTGTGGTGCTGCTTTTTAAAACTGTTAATTTTATTTTTCTATTGGGTTTTTTTATAAATATGAAGGGTAATTTAGTTAAAAGTAAAGTACCTCTGTATTTATATATTATATTTTTTTATAATTTATTTATCATTTTATTTATTTTTTGTTATCACTTTCAAAAGTGCTACTTCCTGAGATATTACAATTTTTGATGAACCATCAGACTGTAAAAGGATGTTCATATCTTTTTTAGAACAAAGTTTGTTTTTGTTACTATTTCTCATTCATATAAAAAAAATTAACAATACAGTCAAATACATCTTTACAAAATTATTTTTACTCTTTCTCTTTCAAAAGTATCAATAGAAGAAATAATTTTAAATTGAAACAATCTAATTTTTTTTTTTTATATTACATGACTAATTCAAAAATTAAATAATATAAAGAATATTAAAAATAAAAAATTATTATTTTTTTTTTTTATTAATCTGTCAATTCAACTACATTTCAAAATAAAAATATGTAAAAAATCTGAGCGCCTTTGTTTTGAACTATTTAAAAAATATAATATTCTTAAAAAGACAATATAAATTGAAAAATAAATTAAAATCTTGCTTAATTTATAGTAGTGTATAAATACTTATAGTTAAAAAATGTATTTATTGTTTATAAAACAAATATCCTACCTACATTCTTATAATTTAAGAATAAAATTAAAACAATACCTCTATTGTAATTACTTACAAGTCAGAATGTTTAAATAATTTGAATAGTTAAAATAAAATAAAAAAAATAAATAAAACTAAACTTTCTACCTTTAGTAATAATTTTTTAATGTCTTCTTTAATTAATGATTTTTATCTCAAATTAAAAGTTAACTAATATTTATTTAATTAATTTAGAATATTATAAAAATAAATTGGTTATACTCTATATAACATCTTTACCTTTGGATATTTTTCAATTAGTTTTTTATACTAAACAAAAATTAAAAATATTCTCAAAATACTATTTTAATTTTTCATAATTCTAGAACCAAATTGTTTAATTTTGTTTTTTTCTTCTTTTTTTTCATAATGTATAATGGAACCTTAATAGTTTTAATTTTTATTAGATTCAAGATAAGTAGGTACTAGTAAATAATATAATT
Organism: Lycorma delicatula; assembly: GCF_047948215.1. Classification (NCBI taxonomy): domain Eukaryota; kingdom Metazoa; phylum Arthropoda; class Insecta; order Hemiptera; family Fulgoridae; genus Lycorma; species Lycorma delicatula. Next base: position 8,607,983 of record NC_134464.1, read on the forward strand.
TTTAGTATAATTAAAATATAACAATAACAACTGACAAATCTTTTAGAACAACTCTGGAACGTTGTCATTCTGTGTAACTTGAGGCAGGTACCACATAATAAAGCAGCAAGAAATATTATATTAGTTCATGTAATACGTAAAAGAAACAAGAGTATGTATGAAACAACGTAATGAGAAAAGAAAAAGAAACATAGAGTAAACAAAGAATATGTAAAAGAAACAAGAAGCAACAAGATAAAATGAGGATGATGATGATGATTTGAACATGTACTTTTATTTATTACAAACAACTCTGTGTTAAAGGTAAAACAGTCATGTTGCTGTGGGAATGTTTGCAAAATTATCAGACTTGCTGGCAGAAATAAAAACTTTAGTCAAAATTGTTATTATGCAAAAGTAACTGTATATTATTTTTCAAACATCATATTCAGTATTAATTATGAAATATATTTTCAATGAAATACATTTAAAGTGAAATAGAAAAAAAAATTACACTCAACTACTCTCTTATATTACACTCAAATTTCTATTCTACTCACTCCCTTATTTCTCTTTACTCTGCCATATTTTCGATTTTATTTTACATTAACCACCCATTAGACATTACTATGTGAATTTTCTGACTTAAACATTTTTCTCATATTATTACACACAAACAGTTTTTGGTAATTTAACTCAGTTTGGTTTTGATAAAATTAAATTATCAAGAGTACACCATAATTTCTAAATTTTTTAATTAATGGCTTAATTACTTAACTATAAATTATTTGTTTGTTATAAATAAATATTACGTCACTAATTCATATTTACTATTTTAAAATGCCCTACAATTTAAGTATCTTACTTAGTAAAGTAGTTTAAGGAAATCGGATATTTCTGTTTATCAGCAATTAATCTCAGTACTTTGTTGCCTTTTCATACTGATGCTGATAGTTTTTTGCACATTTTATGAACTAATTAAAAATAACATATGATTTTTGCTTTTTAATATTAATAATAACACCTTATGAAGTTTAATCTTTTACTTAAAAGATTATGCAATTATTTAACCTGATTTTTTTAATTTTATTTTTTTTTTAGATTTACAGGAATGATTTTTTTTATTAAAGAAAATACCTAATATCTACCACAATAGAAATTATGTTTTATCAGTAACAAATATAACCTAGACTTTTAGAAATTATATGGTTTTAAAAAAGGAAAAAATTAATAGTAATTAAAGAACAAAACTAAACTAAACCTACAGTTATTTTTAGAATGATATATCTACAAATTAGTGTTATGACACCTCAAAAAAAAATTTATCATGACACTTATACTGTGAGGAAGAAAACTGATAAAAATTATTTTGATCAGACCAAAAGTATTAGAAATATGAATAAAGTATAATCTAAATATGTTGAAAAGATGAAACTTATCTGGTTCATTATCAGATAGATCACTTGACTGACATTATATTGTCTTCATCGATGAGCTTTTAAGTGTTAAGATATTCCTTTTTTTGGTTCTGATACTCATTAAGAGAAATCAGACAGGAAATAATAAAGTAAAAGTTTAAGGTTTTCTTCTATTTCTACGGTTAAAAAGATTTTATGACTTCTATTTCAGTAATGATAAAGAAAAGAATATTCTTTGATTTCAACTGGTAAGAAATTCTACAAAGAAACAGCAGAATTGTATAAATTTGTAATAAAATTATTCTCTTTCCATAATGATCACATTCTAAAACTAGTAAAAAATTAATTGAGTTTAGCACCATATTTTCTAGTATTATAATATATATATAAATAAATTACTAATAAAGGAATTAGAATATATAATTAACTTCAAACCATAATTAATTCATTTTAAACTATTTTAACTGGTAGGTTAATTAAATTAATACTAATGTACAATGTATATTGTAAGATAATAGCAGATAATCTGGATTATCAGTCAGTTGTACTATGTAAGGTTCAGTCTGTCCAATAAAATAAAATCCTTCAGTAATTAAATCATTAGGGTATATAAAAAAAAAATAAAATCAAAAAAATTAAAAAAGAAACAAACAACATTTATATAAGGATACAACGGTAATGTGAAATGATAATTATAAAAAAATGTAATTAAGTTTTATCTATTTTTAATTTTCATTTTAAGTACATGATACTTAATAATAAATAAAAAGGACAGAAAGATTTTTTTTCAGGCAACATTTTAATTCAAATTATTTTAATATTCTTTTTTAAAAATTTCTCAATAAAAAACTTTGATTATAAGTGGTTAAAATCTGCATATAAAGTAAACAAAAAAAATCTTTCTTGTTACAAAGATTTATGTGATCTAATACAACTGATATATATGATAAAAAGATACAAAATACACACAAGTAGTTTTTAACGTTATTTAAAAGATTAATTAATTATCTTTTTTGAAAGACAAAATGAATATTGTCTTAAAATTTTGCAAATAATGTGATGTTTATTATGTAGATTTTTATAAAAAAAAGTATACTAATTTTTTTTTTAGTACATATTACCATTACGGATGGAGCTCCACGAGCTACATTTTTACTGCTTATACCCTTTTTAATTTACAGCGGGAAAACAAACACAAACTTGGTATATGGAAGTGGCTTCACATGTTTTATGTTGCAGTGGCAGTAAGAATCAATGCACAACTATCAAGGTCATGCTGCTGCTATTTAGAACATGTTCCATTTTTCTAGAAACAGTTTGCTAGAACTGGCTCCAAGCACCGTAAGTTATTACTGCTTTAATTTTGTCTACTTTCTAATCTTCTACACAATCTGGTTATTTTTTTATTTTATTATTTCCAGTTGTGTATAATTATTGTTCTTTTTTTAGCCCAGGAATAGGTAAAAAGGCATAGACATAGGCACAGCCTAGGCAAATTAAAACAATCGTTAATACTAATTAATTAATTTTTTATACACTGATGGACACAGCAACAATACAGACACTGTCTACACAACATGCAGTGCAATAAATTACTGCTCAAGGAGTCAAATATCTCAGAATCCTGGCAGCAAATTATCTCTTCAAAGTGGTGTAGTAATACAGCAGGTGGAATCACATCTATTTAGCAGCAAACTCTAGTTGTGAAGTGCCATTTATACACTTATAATTCAATCCCCACCTTAATTTTGAATTAATTCGTTTTAAAATGAACTTATCTGAAGTTAAAAAATTGTTTTACTGAACGTTTAAAAACATTTTTAATTGTTTAAAAATGTACACGTGTTTAATTTATAAAAATAAATTAAAAATAATTAATTATGAAAGGAACAAGGTTAGTGCAAATGAATTGCTTACAGAAGAAATCTTGCTTACAGACATTTGTATGGAGTCATTTTTACCAGTAATTGCAAGTAAGAATAAAGAAATACTTAAGTAGTAAAAGTAAATAGTACTGGTAAATAAATTTACCAGTACTTTTAATACCTTATTTTTGTAATCAGATTTGAGAACCGAATAATATACTAAATTCTATCATTGTTAGTTTTAAAGCATCAAGATCATCTAAGGGGGAAGCCCTGTAAAGTTTAAGTTATGAAGAAAGACTAAATGACAACTGCCATACTTAAATAACCAGTTCTATGTGACACTAAAGTTGTGTTGAATGCAGTTTCATTGTATGAGGTCAGTATTTATTAGTGGTTAAATGATCATAGAAGTTAATATTGCATACTATTTAATTTAAAGAAAAAAAATTAAATTTTAATTTGATATACAATATAAATTGTATTATTAAAACTACACAATTAAATTAGCAGAGTTGCATTGTAAATTGGAATTTCTTAAATACCTTTTCTATCTTTTAATATATTATCCATTCTTTTGTAATGTATTTATAATTCTAGCTTATAACTTGCAATAAAAAATTATTCTTTATCAGTGATTTCTGGTGTACATAGAATGAACATATAACATATATTTATGTAAATTATATAAGTAAATAGAAAATATTAACATTTTATTGTGATCCTTCCAATTACAGACTGATGTATCTGATTACACCCATAATTACTACATCTTATTATTTTTAATGAGGGTGAATTTTATAGCACATGAAACAATGCCCAGTCTGGCTGAAATTCAATTCAAGAAACTTCTGGATGAAAGGCAGAGTTGGTACTACTCTACTTCAGAGGTCACTGATATTATATAATAATATTATAATATATAATATGTATATTATATTAAAATGATTTCTCTGTAATTTAAATTTTAGTTAATATCTTAATGAAAAGAAATACATTTTAGTAACTGAATGCAGCATTTTAATAATTACAAGTAATATAAATTACATCTGACAATTAAATATTTGAGAAAAAATTAAATTTGGTAAAAAAAAATTTAAGAGAATCTGAATCAACTGATAAAACTAAAACTTAAAAAGGATATTTAAGTCATTTTTAGATAAAGTTTTATATTTATAATAAATTATAGAAATTACATTTTGGATTTATATTTTTCAATAAAATACAAAATAAAATAACATTATATAGCATTTACTTCTTTATGGGTTGAACCGTTAAAGATGACACTACTCTACTACATTCAATTTTATGTTTGCAGAAGATAATAAGAATTATGTATACAAAGTATTCACTAAGGAACCTTATTGTATCAGCATGATTACAGTATTTTACTCTTATTGTAGATGTTACCTACAGTTTCTACACTCTGGCAATACAATGAAGTACATATACTGTAACAAAACACTATTTTATTACTCTCATTATACAGTGCTGTATAAAACATTTTTGATTACAGGAAGCTAAATATGTTTTATCAATATATGTATTTTTTATTTATATATGGAGTTGGAGGAAAAGTTTTTTAAGCTCGAGGTTTTTTAAGTATTATTGCTTTATAATCGCTTTATGATATGCTTTAGGATTGCATAACTCTGGTAATATTAATCAAATTTGGCAACACTTGCATGTTTTTGAAAGGTGACATATCATTAAATATTTTGGAAAGGTTGTGATTATATTAATTTATTTATTTAAAAGTAATTGTGTTTATATATATATATATATATATATATATATATATAGTTAAAATAAACATATATATATGTTTATTTATATGACAATTTATATTTTCAATACAGAATGTGTTGACAATAATGAAAATAAAGAAGAAATTTGATAAATTTTGAAATTTTAATACAAAAAGGGGAAGAATGAGACTCAGGTTGATAAAAAAAATTGTAAACTTTATGAATATGATACATGAGGCACAAAACTGGTTTAAGCATTTCAATCTGGAAATTTTGATGTCAATGATGCACTTACTGTATTTGGCCAGTGACTGAAAAATTCAATGAAAGCATGCTAAAAGTTGAGTGAAATTGGCAGGTTAGCAGTCATGATATCTATCATTAATGAACTAAACCTTGACCTCAAAACAGTTTTAAACTATTTGAAGAAGGGTGGATCCAAAAAAATCTTGATGTTGGGTGTCACATGGATTTAACAATGAAAAATTTAATGAATCGAATTTCCATCTATGAGTCGTTTCAAAAACAGAATATCAGACCATTTTTTCAAGCAAGATGAAGCTTTGCAAATGGTGGTTAAGCCAGGATTAATAACAAGAAAAGTGTGATGTAGTGTGTGTCTGTGTCTCTCTCTCTCTCTCTCTCTCTCTCTCTCTCTCTCTCTCTCTCTCTCTCTCTCTCTCTCTCTCTCTGTGTGTGTGTGTGTGTATGTGTGTGTGTGTGTGTGTGTGTGTGTGTGTGTGTGTGTGTGCGTGTGTGTGTGTGTGTGTGTGTGTGTGTGTGTGTGTGTGTGTGTGTGTGTGTGTGTGTGTGTGTGTGTGTGTGTGATCTGAAAGGAATTGTTCAGTATTAGTTGTTGCCACCCAATCGAAAGATTGATTCTAACCACTACTGCCAGCAACTGGAAAGATTACACCAAGCAACCAAGATAAAGCAATCAGAATTGATTGATAAGAAAGGTGTCATCTTGTATCATGACAGTGCCAGACCCCATACATCTTTGTGTTCCCATCTACATCTTTGGTAACCCATTTTTAATGGGTTACCAAACCATTAAAAATGGTTTTGGGAAAGCTTGCCTGCAAAGTTTTGATGATAAATTAACTATGTAGTCCTAAACTTGTCAGATTACTATGTGTTTTGGGCTCAACAGAATGCTCTTAGTGGTTTTAGTAAGTTTCAAAAGCCTGTGAAAATCACTAATCACAATTTTTTCCCATATTTAAGTACAAAATTATAAATGGAACATGGTTTTGCCTCAAAAAACAAAAAAGATGATCAATAAAAATGGCATGTATTTGGTTTAATAAACTTCATTTGAAATATAACAGAAACCTTATTTTAATTTTTCATGAAAAAAAAATATGAAGAAACTTTTTCCCAACCAATTTAAGTATATAATAAATAGTTTGAAATAAACAGACACATAAATGCAATATAAATAAATTAAAAAATACAATCAAATAAAAGATATTGTAAAATTAACTACATTAGATGACAGACTGAACGGATGTCAAGTAGAATTGCTTGATAACAAAAAAATATAACTAATAAATTAGGTGATGATTGTATGCCCAGTTGACTAATATGTTAAATATCTGTTACAAGATATTTTTGAACAATTAAGACTAAAAAAATATTGTAAGATAAAAATGAAAACTGTGACAATGTTTTCATTTTTAGTTATTAATTCTGAAGTTCATACAATTTGTTCTATTTTATTGAAGTTTGACATAAATATCAAGAGTTTTTAAATCTACAAAGTGTTCTACATAACAACACTAAAAACTGATTTACAATTTCTGTTGTGTCAATAATTACCCTTAAGTATTCCAGATTTATCTGAAGTGCTTTATTTAGAATTTTAAATTTAAAAAAATAATTAAAATGAAAAACATGTAAGTATGATGTAAAATTTTTCATATCGGAGTGTACTGCTGAACTGTCAAGGAAAGTCACACAACATGAAAGTAATATATATGTCTTTAAATACTTAATAAATTACATTCATCACTAAAATGATGTATTGCAATCTAAAAATAGTAACTTGTAACTTGATTTTAAAGATATTAACAGTAATTTATTAACTTAATTTCTTAATATTATTAATTCAATTAAACTGTTATAAAATTGTAAAAAAATTTGGTATTGTCTATGTGTATACAGTGAGTTTTAAAATAAATAACTAAGAGTATACAATTCTCTGAGAAGATCTGGAACCAGCAAGAATACACATAAAAATTTAAAATACACTATTTAGTAAAACAGGATTAAAAATATCAGTTAATGGAAAAAAAAAATTAAAACGCATGAAAATACATACAAACAGGAATAGAAAAAGTAGAAACAGTTAAATGATTCAGTTACCTACAGGGAACATATACAGAAAAATGGATTAGAAGAGTTGGAAATACAAGAGACGGTTTCAAAAAATAGAAAACATAGAATAAAAAAATAAGTATAATAAAAAAGGCTTATCATAAAACCAGAAAATCTGATATTATAATACAGTATTAAAACCAGAGAATTTATGCTTAAACATAAGCATAAATATTAAAATAAGCACTGAGTGAGTGCTTAAACATGAACACAAATATGGAATATAAAAAAAAGGAAAGGAGAATAATTAGAAAAATATTAAGTCCCATAAGGGATAGTAACACATCTAAACGTAGAAATAACAATGAAATATATCAAAATGCAGAGAATTAATGCAATAAAAAAGTAAAAACATTAATGTTCTTTGGTTATCTTACTAGAATGACTAAAAACAAGTTAACTAAGCAAATATTTGATTCTTTCTATAATAGGAAAACAGAAATAAACTGGATTAAAAAAGTTGGGGCTTAAAATTTAACAATAAAAAAGATATTAAAATTAAAGAAACCCTTTAAAATCAAAATTATGATGTAGAGGATTTCTAAGAATAAGAATAAAAGAAAATCTGAAAATGAAATAATCAGAGAATATAACGAACAACATGCATAGAGAATGAAGGGGTACTAGGAAGAGAGAAAACAGGAAAGGAGAAAGACGAGATGAAAGTTGGAAGTTCCCAAAATCAAAAAAAAATAATAAAAAATAAAACAAAATCAATTTATAACATTTTGTATGTATGTATGTATATAAAACTTTGTTTTGAATTGCAGAAACACAATATGATTATTATTTCCAATTTGTGTAGTTTAAAGAACTTCTAAAGAGTTTTTAAAAAATAAACTTTTTATATATGTTGATGATATTTGTGTAAAAAAAACAATCAACTCATTGTTTTTTTTTATGACATTGTGGTCTCTTTATATTTTAATGAAATTTATGAGTTAGTACTTGGTTAGTTAATATGAAAAGCAAATAATATGAACAATAAATATTGACATTTTGTTTCATGATTTTTGTTGATGAAAAAAGAGAAGTAAACATTTTTATTATAAATTTCTTCAAAAATTATTAAAAAAAAAATTAAAAATTTTAGAAACTGCAGGGAAAACAGATTTTCAATACAAGGCCTCATTTGAGAAGGATCATGTGTTAATTTATGCAACTGAAGAAGTTCAACCTAGGAGAGGTGGTACTTTGTTATTATCAAACTAATCCTATTTTTTTTTTCACAATTTCATTGTAAGCTTTCAACAATTAAATTTATTTTTAAAATACTATAATCAGATTTATGTTGATCTAAGCATTCAAATAATATCATTCTTCGTATGAAATATTAATTAATTATACACTGTGAAATGCATGAATTTAATAAAAAATATCCTAGATGATTAAAAAAAAATTTAACTTTCATAATTATAAAGAATGCTTTTTGCCAGTTCAAAAACAAGTGTAAATCAAAACTGTTATTTGTTATCTCAATCATTATTCTTTTTGTAGACGCTTAAAGTTTATATTTAACATTTTCTCTATTCACAAATGTAATAAATAAATTAAGGTGAAAAACAAATATTACTTTATCCAATTTATGCAGAAATAATTGCAGATACCAAAAATTTTTAATTTTAATTTTATAAAGCTATAACAATTTTAACTGAAGAATTAGTGGTCTGTTCACACTTTAGTAATATTTTCTATTTATTTATATATTTTGAAATATGACATTTAAAATGTTTAGAATTAAAAAAAAATATAAGTTTTAAAATACATGCTTAAGTTTGTATATACATATCAAAATGGTAAACTATTTTACGTTGATATTAAACCTTGCATTACCAAAACTAAATACTTGACAATGCAAGATTGCTATATATAAAAATTGTGATCACCAAACAATCCTAAGATCCAAAAAATTACTTAAAAAATATTGTTAACCCTCTACACTCAATAAAGATACATGAAAAATGATGATAAAACAAAGTTTAAGATTAATCATAGAAAATAATTGAATGTAATCTTAAGTATAAAATTAATCTTAATTAATTAATAAATTGTGTTTAATGATGAATCATTAACATTACATTTTTAAAATTAAATAATTCAATTATTTTTTAGAAGCATTACAAAAGTTTAAGGTTTTTGATATCAGTCTTTTATTTAACTGGAGTTTGAATACATTATAAAAAAAGAATCTATAAATAATTATAAAGAAAGTCATTTATAAAACAAACCTTGTCCATTAGCAATCCACATTAGCTTGTACTAAGAATTCCAAGGTAAATATTTGGTTTATTTTGTAAAATTATTTTTTTGTTACTTCCTGAAGAGATAGGAGGAGTTAAAGGAGAAGGTGAAAATGAAGAGGTACTGAATTCAGTCTTACTTCTTGATGGACACTTCTTGGAAAAACTGAAAATTTTTGTTCAGATTTACTCAGCTTCAATAACTGACGAGCTTCTGTGGCCTCAGCACTATGATAATATGAAACACGTGCAAACTGTTCATTTGTATGAGATTTCAACTGATCAACAATTTGAAAAAACGTCGGACGGTTTTTAGGTTTCCATCGCCAACAAGCAACCATAATCGGTTTTAAAGCTTCAGGTGAAAACAATGGAGGTTCTAATTTGTTTCCATTTATTACAAATTGTAAAACTTGTTCGTTTGCCAAACCTTGATAAGGTTGTTCTGCAAGATTTGCCATTTCCCATAATACAACACCATAACTCCATACATCTGACTGACTCGTAAAAACACCATCATTTAAACTTTCTGGAGCCATCCAACGGATCGGTAATAATCCTTTATTACCTTTTCTATAATAATCAGTTTCGTAAATATCTCTCGTCATACCGAAATCACCAACTTTAACGGTTAAATCTTCAGCAACCATACAATTTCTTGCGGCTAGATCACGATGGATAAATTTTTTTGCTTCTAAATATGCCATACCATCAGCAATTTGTGCAGCCATTAATAAAATTATTTTCCTAGGCGGTGGAGGATGATTGCAACTTTCCCTAGCCTTTCGTAAATAAGATTTTAAATCACCAAGCGCCATTAATTCCATTACGACTAATGGCGGTGTACCTTTACTAACGACACCTAACAACCTTACAACATGATGCGCTTTATGGAATGATTTCATAACAGCTGCTTCATTTAAAAATTCATAATAATCATGTTCCGTGGCAGAATCATTAACAGTTTTAATCGCACAACTGATGTTGTCCGGCTTTAAAATACCTTCATATACCATACCGAATGTTCCTTGACCTAATTCATTTAAAATTTGAACATCACTACGTGGTATTTCCCATTCATCTTCGACATATTTAACACTTGAATATTCTGGGTTAACAGTAGCGATGAGTGTTAAACTCGGATTCTGTGCTAATGATTTCTTACGCCAGTAAATGGTAAATGCAATAATACATATTGCCGTCATAATTATAATAATTAAAAATGATACAATTATTTCACCCGATATAATAAAATCTTCTTTTATTTGAAAGTGAACTAATTCTGTAAATTTACCTTCATCAGCCATAGATACAGCCTGAACTCTGAAAGAGTATTTTCCAGGTAAAAGATTTTGGATTTTATATCCATAACCTTTTTTTTTATTCATATTATATTCTTCTGGCGTAATGCAATCTAATGTCCGTTTTGAATTACTGATGTCAGTTCTCCTGTATTCAATAAAGTAATTAACAACTAGACCATTAGGGTTTGATGGCTTTGTCCATGATATTTCAACAGTTTTATTGTTTACATTATGGGTAACCGGTTTGGGTATAATATCTGCTTCAGGTTTTTTTTGTGTACGTATTGTTATAATTGATGCATCACTACATCGATTAACTAATTTCTTTGATGTAGTTGATTCTTCTATATCAATTTTACGACAAGCATGGACTTCAAATGAATATTCAGTAAAATGAAATAAATTATCAATTTTTATGGTCGTTAAATTTGTATGGCGTACAAAATTTTTAATACGTTCAAATTCATCATATTCAATGTAATTAGAATTATGGTAATAAGGCCCTAAAGTGTCTCCGACCAATTCATCTTCCTTAATTTTTGGAAATTTATTAGCAATCTTTTGTGAAAAATTTGGTTTATCATCATGGTTTTCAAAATCATTACTTCCAAAAGGATCGTGATTTGAATTTATAATACCTGTATGAAGCATAGTATATGCATACTTTTCACAATTTTGTAAATCATTTACACTAAATATCTGATTACTTTTACTATAATTAATTGTACAAAATTCTTTTAAAGAATCTTTATCTTTAAAATTCGTAAATTTTTCATTGCACGAACAGTTACCACTATCATAACTTTTAGATAAAATAAGCGGTAAAACCGTTGTTGTTGCAAGTGAATGAGAAAATTCCATCGGTGTCATACAAAAATTGCGTTCAAGTAAAAATTTTTCATCAATATTTTGTCTAAAACCAATGATAATATATTTTTCAAGTTTACCATTTAATTCTGATGGTGGTTGCCAGTTTAATGTAATTTCTGAACTCGATGATGAATAACCTTGTAAATCATTTGGAAAAGTTGGTTTTGATGGTAATGTTCGTACATACTGTAAATCACTCTGCCCGCCTTCTTGTTTAACGGTATATGTTTTTACATAAAATGCATACTGTGTATCAGGTTTAAGTCCTGTCAATATATGATATCTTCCGTCATAAAATTTATTTTCTGGTGGAAGATCTTTTGTTTTCCACCCATTATCGCCACACTGGTCAGGTTCATCAAAGGTCATATTTTTTTCTGGGGATTCGATGTAGTAAACAATATAACGAAGTAATGAAGGATGCAATGATATATTCTGAGGTCTATCGATAACTATAATGATGTTCTGATTGTGTCGTTTTACAACACGGACAGTCAAATTAAAAGATCTACAGGCATACTGATCCCCGTTCGATTCGCTATATAAATCAATTATCTTATGATTTGAATTATTTAATCTGTTAACAAAATTATTTATTTCTGACATACAAAGTTTTGGATTATAATGGAAAAATAATCCACCGTTTAGTATTTGAATGGTCGAACCACTGGGTCTTGAATCCCAATCCCATAGTTCTTGTAAATTTTCATTTTCTAAAATCACTAAGGCATTATTTTTATTGTCTAAACTATTCCCATGTATAACATGAAGATTTTTGAAAAAATTTAATGAAGTTATTGGATAACTACGAGCAATTTTTAAGTAACCTTTTATTTCTTCAACCGAACTAAGTCCATTTTCAAGTTCTTGCTGAATAGTTTTGTGTTTCCCACTTTTTATACTTATTTCTAATGAACCATTAATATAAGTGCAACCACGGAATCTTGCAGCATCTGATATTGAATTTATTCCTCCTGATGGACATTCTTTACAATGCTTCTGGCACTTGATACATCCAGAAGCATCCTAAAAAAAAATTAAAAATGTGTTAAATAACAATTACAAATATTAAACAAGAGTTAACTTAATACAGAACAAATTTTCGTTGTACAGAGGGAAAAAAATCATCAAAAACTGCTTTTTGCATATTCATTCCTTTTACAATTCTAAACAACATACTAAAAGAACCAACCAATTGGGTAGAAGCTTTGCCCGTCATAAGTTGAAAATCTTGTATTTTACTTTTTTTGAAAATAGTGATTTTTGCAGGCTAGCAATTTTACCAAAAAATTAAAAAGTACATTATTTACTATGAAAGAGGTGTAAGGTTACCACAACCTTTTCCATTGAACAAAATATGGGGGTATCATGTAATATCAACATTAGGCCATGAGATTCCTTTTGGGACTAGGGCAGTTGTAGAACACAAAGACTGTATACAGCATCTCATTTTGCATGTTTCTCTATATACACATATTCATTATATTCTAACTTAGAAATTGATTGACTTAGCTTCCTGTTACGTTAACTTTTAATGGAGTTAATAATTTTATAATTCTTAGGAACTAAATGTAATGTTGTAATGCTTGAATTTGAGTTTTTTAAATTTATTAATAAAAAGTTAGTTATAACTTTTTAAGCTACAGAAAGTTGTTGAATTACATGTTACAAACAACATTACACCAAATTTGGAAGAAAGTCTGCTCAGTGATTCCAAGAGTGCATAGTCATTATGTTCATTTTTCTATTATCAGAACTGATTTTTTTATGCAACATAAATTAAAAAGTGACATTTTTCTTTCAGTTTTATTTAATAGTTATTATTATATGGTTTATCTCAGTTCATTTTATATTTTTCACATATCATAATTTCCTTCAATATTTTTGTTGTACAGTAGTTTTTATTCTGTAAAGAGACTGCATTTTAGTAAAATTTATTTCTGCAAATAATTATTAGTTGATAAAGTTTACTGTGTTTTTATGCAGGTACTTTATTTATTTGTAAAATTAGAGCAGTACGTATTTCAGCTAACAGGAATTAAGCATACATAAATAAAGGAGCATACATAAATAAAAACCAATCCCGTAACAACTAACCAGTAAGAATCTCATAGCAAAAATTATGAGCAATTTTAAGTAAGAAATCATATAATTACATTTAATTAATAAAAAAGATACTAATATCTGCAATTTATATAGTATTTATGTAATATATTATATTCCTACTGTATGAAACTAATACAGAAAAAATATGATATTACATAGTTGAAGACCATGAGATCTCACATCCTAGTACTATAAAAATCAATTATATTACTTTCTTAAAATAATAAAAAGAATTAAAAAAAATATTAAGTTAGTCGTTAACTAATATCAAACATGTAACACAGAAGATACTTAATATTAAGTAATGTTGAAATTGGCCTGGTAGCATAGAATAAAATGTTATAGGAGAATTTAAGTCACATGAAATAGCAATACTATTGGTTGGCTATTTCTAGACCTTCTCAAAGACTTGCTTTACATAACTGTGCCAGTTACTTTATGTTAGTCAAAGCTTCAAAAAGATTGAAGCTCTACATTAGAAATGCAATTACGAAAAAAATGGTTTTTACACAGGTAATATAGGTTGCTCGGCATCCAGTGCATTTTAAATGGAGTTGGAGCAACCTGAAGTTAAAGAAAAGATAAGTATTGGCCCAAGAAAGTATAAATGAACTTTCTTGCAATCTGAAGTTAGCAGAGGTGACAAAATCAGTGCCAGCTTGGAATAGATGCCATAGAATGATTTGATTCTAATTTTTTACACATTTGTAAGTTATATTGCTAAATGAAAATATAAAATATATACAAGAATTCTAAAGACATATTACAATATAAAAATTACATATCTAAGCAGCCCAATTATTTCCAAATAAGAGTATAACATACACTGAACCAGCAGACTGGTCAAATATAGTCAAAAGGCCTGTGTGTTCTCAGTTGAAAACAAATCGAGTAATGATATGGGTTACTTGGTTGATTACATTTTTTTCCATAGGGATCCTATATTAATATAACACATATTGCCTTTATTCTACAACATATTCTACAGCATGAATTCAGTATGATACAAAACACTATTAAGAATTAAAAATAAGTTGTGATACATTTTTTGTTCATCACATCTCTTTTGTTAAGATCTAGTATATAAATGGCTTGCAAAAACATTAGCTCAATATAAATATATTTAGGCGTAGAGAAAAGAATGTAATATGTATGTAGAAAAGAATGTAATACTGAAATATAAAAGAAACTTCATGTAGTCGGAAAATGATCAAATTAATGTTTAAGCTTGACAGAATGTGTTTTGATTTCATTTCTTGTATAGAGTTGAAGATCTATGTGGAGTTAATAAAAATTATCTTATATTGAAATAAAAATGAAACTATGTAGAAGGAAAATGATAGAATGAAAGTATACACTTGACAAAATGTGTTTTGATTTCATTTTTTGCAGAGTTGAAGATGGTATTGTCCGTAGAGCTCCATGTGTATAAAGCCATACTAAATAATCTTCTTAGTAAAAAAATTTTTTCCTTTGTCTTTAGTCATTTGACTGGTTTGATGCAGCTCTCCAAGATTCCCCATCTAGTGCTAGTCGTTTCATTTCAGTATACCCTCTACATCCTACATCCCTAACAATTTATTTTACATATTCCAAACGTGGCCTGCCTACACAATTTTTTTTCCCTTCTACCTGTCCTTCCAATATTAAAGCGACTATTCCAGGATGCCTTAGTATGTGGCCTATAAGTCTGTCTCTTCTTTTAACTATATTTTTCCAAATGCTTCTTTCTTCATCTATTTGCCGCAATACCTCTTCATTTGTCACTTTATCCACCCATCTGATTTTTAACATTCTCCTATAGCACCACATTTCAAAAGCTTCTAATCTTTTCTTCTCAGATACTCTGATTGTCCAAGTTTCACTTCCATATAAAGCGACACTCCAAACATACACTTTCAAAAATCTTTTCCTGACATTTAAATTAATTTTTGATGTAAACAAATTATATTTCTGACTGAAGGCTCGTTTAGCTTGTGCTATTCGGCATTTTATATCGCTCCTGCTTCGTCCATCTTTAGTAATTCTACCTCCCAAATAACAAAATTCTTCTACCTCCATAATCTTTTCTCCTCCTATTTTCACATTCAGTGGCCCATCTTTGTTATTTCTAGTACATTTCATTACTTTTGTTTTCTTCTTGTTTATTTTCATGCGATAGTTCTTGCGTAGGACTTCATCTATGCCGTTCATTGTTTCTTCTAAATCCTTTTTACTCTTGGCTAGAATTACTATATCATTAGCAAATCGTAGCATCTTTATCTTTTCACCTTGTACTGTTACTCCGAATCTAAATTGTTCTTTAACATCATTAACTGCTAGATATGTGTAAAGATTAAAAAGTAATGGAGATAGGGAACTTTTTTGTCAGACTCCCTTTCTTATTACGGCTTCTTTCTTATGTTCTTCAATTGTTACTGTTGCTGTTTGGTTCCTGTACATGTTAGCAATTGTTCTTCTATCTCTGTATTTGAACCCTAATTTTTTTAAAATGCTGAACATTTTATTCCAGTCTACGTTATCGAATGCCTTTTCTAGGTCTATAAACGCCAAGTATGTCGGTTTGTTTTTCTTTAATCTTCCTTCTACTATTAATCTGAGGCCTAAAATTGGTTCCCTTGTCCCTATACTTTTCCTGAAACCAAATTGGTCTTCTCCTAACACTTCTTCCACTCTCCTCTCAATTCTTCTGTATAGAATTCTAGTTAAGATTTTTGATGCACGACTAATTAAACTAATTGTTCTGTATTCTTCACATTTATCTGCCCCTGCTTTCTTTGGTATCATTACTATAACACTTTTTTTGAAGTCTGATGGAAATTCCCCTTTTTCATAAATATTACACACCAGTTTGTATAATCTATCAATCGCTTCCTCACCTGCACTGCGCAGTAATTCTACAGGTATTCCGTCTATTCCAGGAGCTTTTCTGCCATTTAAATTTTTTAATGCTCTCTTAAATTCAGATCTCAGTATTGTTTCTCCCATTTCATCCTCCTCAACTTCCTCTTCTTCCTCTATAACACCATTTTCTAATTCATTTCTTCCGTATAACTCTTCAATATATTCCACCCATCTATTGACTTTACCTTTCGTATTATATATTGGTGTACCATCTTTGTTTAACACATTATTAGATTTTAATTTATGTACCCCAAAATTTTCCTTAACTTTCCTGTACGCTCCGTCTATTTTACCAATGTTCATTTCTCTTTCCACTTCTGAACACTTTTCTTTAATCCACTCTTCTTTTGCCAGTTTGCACTTCCTGTTTATAGCATTTCTTAATTGCCGATTGTTCCTTTTACTTTCTTCATCACTAGCATTCTTATATTTTCTATGTTCATCCATCAGCTGCAATATATCGTCTGAAACCCAAGGTTTTCGACCAGTTCTCTTTATTCCGCCTAAGTTTGCTTCTGCTGATTTAAGAATTTCCTTTTTAACATTCTTCCATTCTTCTTCTACATTTTCTACCTTATCTTTTTTACTCAGACCTCTTGCGATGTCCTCCTCAAAAATCTTCTTTACCTCTTCTTCCTCAAGCTTCTCTAAATTCCACCGATTCATCTGACACCTTTTCTTCAGGTTTTTAAACCCCAATCTACATTTCATTATCACCAAATTATGGTAGCTATCAATGTCTGCTCCAGGGTAAGTTTTGCAGTCAACGAGTTGATTTCTAAATCTTTGCTTAACCATGATATAATCTATCTGATACCTTGCAGTATCGCCTGGCTTTTTCCAAGTGTATATTCTTCTATTATGATTTTTAAATTGGGTGTTGGCAATTACTAAATTATACTTCATGCAAACTCTATAAGTCGGTCCCCTCTTTCATTCCTTTTGCCCAGCCCGTATTCACCCACTATATTTCCTTCCTTGCCTTTTCCAATGCTTGCATTCCAATCTCCAACTATTATTAAATTTTCATCTCCTTTTACGTGTTTAATTGCTTCATCAATCTCTTCGTATACGCACTCTACATGATCATCATGGGCGCTTGTAGGCATATAGATGTTAACAATCGTTGTCGGTTTAGGTTTTGATGTTATCCTTATTACAATGATTCTATCGCTATGCGTCTTGAAATACTCCACTCTCCTCCCTATCTTCTTGTTCATCACGAAACCTACTGCTGCCTGCCCATTATTTGACGCTGAGTTAATTACTCTAAAATCACCTGTCCAAAAGTCGCCTTCCTCTTCCCACCGAACCTCACTAATTCCTACTATATCCACCTTTACCCTATCCATTTCCCTTTTTAAGTTTTCTACCCTACCAACCTTTTTTAAGCTTCTAACATTCCACGCTCCGACTCGTAGAATGTTATTTTTTAACTTTCTGGTGACCCCTTCCTTAGTAGTCCCCACCCGGAGATCCGACCGGGGGACTATTTTACCTCCGAAATATTTTACCAAGGAAGGTGCCTCCATTATTGCTATGTGAAAATGCAGAGAGCCACATTTTCTTGGAAAAAAAACAGCTGTAGTTTTCCATTGCTTTCAGCTGCGCAGTACTCAGAGGACTGAGTGATGCTGATATGGCCGTTTAAGTCATTGTGACTCACGCCCCTAACAACTACTGAAAGAGCTGTTGCCCTCTTTCAGGAATCATTCCTTAGTCTGACTCTCAACAGATACCTCTCCGATATGGTTGCACCTTCGGTCCAGCTACTCTGTATCCCTGTGCACTCAAGCCCCCTCACCAACGGCAAGGTCTCATGATTCATAGAGGGTAAAAAAAAATTAATCACTAATTTTGAAAATAAATTTAGAGACAAATTTCTGTTTTGGAAAAGTGTGGTTGCATGTGTGAACAGTGTTCATAAATAAATCGTGAAAAATATGGGATATTTGGGATGTGTTTTCATTTCATTTTTTTTTTTAAATGCAATGTACTGTAATCAGAGTGATTATATTTTTTTTTCATGTGGCTTTGTTTTTTATGTCAACGTATTCGTCCCATTCATTAAGAAGAAGCACAAAGAGTGATCTGGTACACCGTATGAATCATCACAGTTCATACTCACCCATTATTGACAATTTTATTTACAATATATATCAAAATATTTTGCACATATTAAAAAATTCATTTTTTTTTCATAACTAGTGTTTCTTAACAAAATGTGGTTTCTAGTATAAATATAGTAAAAGTCATCAATGACTGTGAACGCAGAGTTTTAATTGATAAACTATGTTACTGTGTTAAAATAAACAACAGGTTTGTTAACACTGAAGGAAATCTATGCATTAAAAAAAGTGGAGATGTTAAAATTTTATTCCGGGCACTTTGCTATGAAACTATGAGAATATAGACTAGTAAGGTTTACCCAAGTTTGTGGTAACAGAGATCCACCTTACATTATTACATGTACAGAAGTCATCCAGCATGTTGTAGTTATAAAGAAGATACTGGAATTGAAATACAGGATGATTAAAAATGAAATACACACTTTCAATAGCTTATAAAAAATTAAACTGGTGTATGTGAATATAGTAAATGATATGGTTTTACAGGAATTGTTTTTACGTTTATGTTGATATATCTGCTCTGCTGCTATTGTCACTGATTGATATGTCATGCTACCAGTCTGGAAAGATGGCCGCTACTGCAGTAGAGAAAGCTTTTTGTGTGCTTGAATTAGCCAAAACAAATTTTGTTATTGTTGTGCAGCGATGTTTCAGAAAAACATATAGTAAATCACCACCAACAAAAAAATCAATCTACAATTGGAATAAACAGTTTCAAAATACAGGGTGTCTGTGTAAAAAGAAAACTGCTGGAAGATCTCCTGTTTCAGAAGAACAAATTGATCATGTTGGTGATGTAGCCGCGGCAAATTGACTAATCAGCAAGCAAGTTTAGAATTGCAAATCCCTTGACCAAATGTGTGGAAAATTCTGTGAAAATGTCATAAACATTTTTATGTGGAGTTGCAGGAATGTGTTGAAAATGACGATAGCTTTTTTCATCCCCTAATTCTCAGTGATGAATGCACGTTTCAAATTAGTGGAAAAGTTACGACATAACGTAAGAATATGGGGTACAGAAAACCCAAGAGAAAGTTTAAGTGGTGATTCCCCTAAAGTGAACCTGTTTTGTGCTGTATCTCACGAAAGGATTTACGGGGCCTCCTTTTTTCACAAAGTGACAGTAACTAGAGTAATTTACCTAGGCATGTTAAGTGACTCCTCAGTTTGAAGAAGATGAAAAACTTTGTTTTTGTAAAAGATGAAGCTTCATCTCACTGGCATTTACAGGCCAGAAATTATCTGGATGAACACCTTCCCAGACAATGGATTGACCGTGAGGAAAACATCGTGTTTAAGCACTGGCCACCACGTAGTGCAGATTCAAAACTTTGTGACTACTTTTTATTGGGTTGTGTAAAAGACAAAGTTTTTGTACCACCCTTCCTGTTAATATCAACTTAAAACAACACATCGCAAATGCTATTGCAACCATTGACTGGCATATGCTTGCACGAGTTTGGGACAAATTCGATGACTGTATTGATATCTGTCATGTTACAAACGATGCACACATTGAACATTTATAAATAAAAAGATTCTTCTATATAATCATGTACATAATCATCTCAACTCTTAAAAAATACATTTTTAATAAGCTATTGAAAGTGTATATTTTATTTGTAATCACTCTGTAAAATAAAACTGATTTTGAGGTGACAAAACGGTTAATTTTTGATTTAGTAAAACAATCTAATTTGGGAAAAAGATGTTCTGAAAACAAACCAACAATTTTCTTTGGTTAAAATAATTTTTTTTTCTGTTTGATGATTATTTCACCAACCAAAAAATTGAAGATTGTGTATAGGAATATGGAATGGAAATTTTGTAATGTATGAAGAATTTCACACCTGATTACGATTTGAACCCAGGACAATTTATAAAACAATGTTTATTTTGAAAAAAGCAATTTTCTTCATTTTTAATTGCTTTTTAAATTTAATTTTTAAAATGTATATTGTATTAAAGTGAACCAGTTGACTGAGTGAATAATATATGTGGTCAACACACAGGACTGTTAAAAACTAACATGGCTGTAACTAGTATTGGTTGGGCAATATTAAATAAACAAATTTGTTGTATCATATCACAAATAATTTGTATATCTATTTTCTTACTTGTTAGCTAATCTATGTTATGATTTATCAGTAGAAGGTAATGTAATGATAAAAGAAACTTATAGATTAAAGTTTAAAACTATAAGTCACTTTTCTGATGTTTCCTTGAAATTAGACATTGAAACAGCAAACATATTTACTGATCTTGATTATGTACACTATTTATAGGTTTCATTTCATTTAACTATAACAGTTTTATTAAATAGACTAGATTTAACAAATCATTTTTAAATAAGTAATCGCATTACCTTTTCATAACCAGGAGGGCATTCATGCACACAACTATCATTAAAAACCCAAAAATTAACTTTTTCGTCGATATCTGCAAGTGGATTTTGAAGAGTCTCATTAACACATTCTTTGGCAGTAATGCATCTCCGATTAAAATATTTGTAGCTGTAAAAAGAGGATTAAAGCATAAATTATTTTTAGTTCATTAAATTATTTATATTATAGATAGATTAATAAATAAAAAATTTGTCAGAGTTATTTACTTTTAGGACACCTGATAGTTATGCCTTGTTGTGTTTTACAGAGTAATTAAAACCGCTGAGTACACAAATATTTTAGTACATACTACAATGAATGTACAGGATGTTGTTTTACTGATACAACCAAGGTTGCACTTTTCAATATACTATTTGTCAAAACACATTGCTAAACCAGCTGTTTGGAGAACTGTAAATTGTAAGCAGAAAGGTGTGTGGCAAATATTTAACCTATCTCTTTTACATTTTAATTTTTAAATTGTGAAGCAAAGAAAATTCAAAAGAAGACTTTGAGAGTAAAAAACAGTCCAAAACAAAAAAATAACGTTAAGATTTAGTGAAAAAAAGAGTATTAGAAGAAGTAATAATTGGTAAAATTTATTGCCACAGAAGACAGGAGGAATCCAAATAAAGAGTAAAAGAGGCAAAGAAATGCGACAGAAAGAAGGATAATGTGAAAATTGAAGTTAAATATTACAATTTTAGAAATCCATGAAATTTATCATTGAGGTAGTAAAATTACAAATTATTCTTCGGAGAGAAATTCTTGAAAAAATGTGGTACATTTGGTAGCAAAAACACGCATGTAATAAGGAAGACAGAAAAAAATGAGGCTTTTGAAATATATTATAACAACATAATGCTGAAAATTTAGTGGCATAATAAATTATAAAATGACATTTTACAATGAACTGGGACGAAGAATGATACATTTTTTAACAGAAATTAATAAAAAAGACAGAAGGTTGATCACCTTTTAAGGCATCCAGAGCTTATAGGCATCGAAATTGTTTTTATAATGAAGTACGGACAATAAAAACAACAAAGAAAGATAAAGATTATACGAAATAGAAAGTTGAGGATATAGGATATAGGATGAAAGAGATATGTTGAGGCTAAGCAATCAGCAAAAAATTAATCTAAAAAAAAAAAATTGTTTATTTGTAATGATTTTACACATGTTTTAATTAAGTAATAATCAAATCAATTGATAACAAATAACAACATATCATTATGGCATATAGATTTATTTTAGGTGCTGCTCAATGGTGGAGTAATAGTGTCTCAACCTTTCATCTGGAGGTTTTGAAATTGAGTCCTGACCAGGCATTGCATTTTTTACATACTAAAAAAATTCATTAATCAACGACAAGTAACTGTTGTTGGATGACAGTTTGTTGTTGCTGTGTAAATAAATAGATAATAATAAATTAAAATTTTATTTATTGTAATAATTTTTGGTTTTAGTGTTTGGTAACAATTAAGACATCACATAATTATACATATTCATAACATTACAAACAAATACAGAATTCATTAAAAAAATATTTATCTCTAATGCAAATAACTATATAGAGCAACTGAACAGTACTGCTTCTTCATCTGGATAAATAGTTAGTTTTATTAAATAATACATAACATTGTCATAGTCTCTAATATTGAAGGATCTAGGAAGAACAATTACCATTGCATTAAAGTCTGTTGAGTATAATTTTAAATCAAGTGAATTAAGTTGGCTCAAATATTGATGTATCTTGGGTAATGTTTATAAATCACACTTTTTATATTAAAATGCACTTACACAGAAAACAGCCTGAATATATGCACTTATATGTATGAGGTTGTTTGTCAAAAGAATAGTTTTATAACTGGAACTTATACAGTATATTTATTCAGTTTAAAAGTAAAACAAGTTTTTAAAAATAAATAAGTTACATCAATTGTTGTGGCTGTTAGCTAATAATAAATGCCAACAGAATGGAAAGAAAGCATATCGAACAATGTTTAACTTCAATGATTGATGGACGGTTTCAGCTGTTGACTTATTTCTATTTCACATTCTTCAATATCCAGGATGTAGAATTGAGCGTTCTGGAATCCTGAGAGTTGTAAGGAATACAATTTATCATCTTAAGCAGAATACAAAACTGATTTTTAATATTGTTGATTCATTATATGTGTAAACAAAAATAATAATTTATAACACCAGATAGAAATAGCAAAAATATGGGATTTTCTGTAAGTTACATGTCCTAACTGAACAGTTTGTAGGCAAGTTTAACACGAGATACAAGTCGCACCCAAAACTGGTGCTGCTATTTTCAAGAATAACAAGCATCTAATGCCTGGCTTTTCAGCAGAAGTAAGGAATGAAGTGATTTTCCATTATCGTTTTTACTAAGCCTAACCTAAATTTGCAGGTCAATATGTCAAGTTCACCAAAATGCAGGTGACATTCAATACTGCACAAAACATTGTTACTCTCAAAAAAGAATTATAAAAATACCTATTGATATCTTATGAAAGATTTTATCTTAGTTGTGAATTTTAAACTTGTTAAAATCAATTTTCAATTACTAAGAAACCTTTCTAAGGTTATCATATAAGAAATATTTAGGTCCTCTGTAAATGTACCAGTGTTTATTAAATTGCATCCATTTAAAAAAAAAAAATGATTGATGCCAAGATCAGAACTATACAGTGGGTGCATCAAAACTTTCTGGGTAAGCTCTTTCAATTTTAGATGGGTCACCAAAGATATGTGTGGATCTAGAGTTTCTTGATGGAAGATCACACCTTTCCTATCAATCAGTTTTGGTCACTTTATCTCTATTGTTTGGTAATGTTTTTCAGCTACTGACAGTAGAGGTTAGAATCAATCATTTGACCGAGCGGTAGCAGCGCATAGTGAGTAATTTCTTTTCATTCCCATCATACACCTATTATAACCTTTCTTTGGGGTATGTTCCTGGCTTCTCACTCATTTTACGCAGCATCACCTCGCTTTGTTCATGACCATTTCTGTACATGATGGAGTTTTCATAGCAGTAAAGTCTCAAAGATAGTTTGATTTTGTTCTGTTTTAGCAATGATTGGCAGATGGAGTTTTTCCATTACATTTTTCATCATTAAATCATGTGAATTGTTAAACCCAAACATCGAGTTTTTTTCATCCAGTTTTCTTCAAATAGTTTAAAACTATTTTGTGCTCGATGTTTAGTTTATTATTGATATCAAGAATGCTAATTTGCCAATCTTTCTTAAAAAATTTCAAGATTGAAAACGCTTGAACTGGCTTTGGGTCATATGTACTAATACCACATCATCATGTCCATAAACATCGCACATGTTTTTAGCAGACTGAATTGCATCCTTCCCTTTTTTGTAATAAAATTTCAAAGTGTCATGAATTTCGTTTTTATTTTCACCCATTTTCAAGGTGCAATAAGTTTTAAACTAATATTATTACCTTTCAAAAATACTGAAAATTTGATTAATAGTACTGGAATTATGCGATCCTAAACCACCTACCGAGAGAACATGAAGAAACATTTTCCCCAACCCCATATTTATTATTTAGTAACGCGTTAAAAAAAAACTAAAAACAAATACTTACGTTCCGCTAGGGCATGATCGTTCACATCTATTTCCATCAACTAATACACCACTACACACATAACAATCTTTATTAGTAGATCCAGAACATCCTCCAAGACATAATTCGTTACATTTATTGCGTTCATTAGACATTTGACATGTTGAACTATTCCAACAACCTTTATCTTTACAACGTGATTCACAACTTGGACATAATGGTTTATTATCAATTTTATAATTACTTCCTTTCTCAGCTATTAAATCCCACTCCACCGTATTTACATAACAAAGGTCTGTAATAAAAAAAAGAATCAAAATTATTATTGTTATTAAACAATATAAAATTATGAAAGAAAAATGCATAAATTATGATTTTTAAGATTGAGGTTGATGCCAAATTAAAAATAACTTACAAATCCTTAATTTGGTGACAACTTCAAAAAGTTTAAATATATAATTGAAAAAATTTCATTTTCTAATGTATTTATTGTCAGTTTAATTATTACTATTATTATTATTTTTAATAAATGACACCAAACATATTAACCTATGAAAAAAAAAGCATTCATAACTTAGGTGTAACCACAGTGGGGGGTGCTTCCCCCCCTGGCTCATTAAGTCAAATGGAAAATTATAGGTCAATATCAAAGTTATAATAGTACTGCACAGCAAGAAAGCACATATGAATTGTGGCGGGTGCGCTCTCTGATGAACGAGTGGGGAACTGGTGGTTCAAAGTCTGGATGGTATGTGATAAGATTATACAATGTTTGAGGTTGGATTTAGCCGAAAAGTTCTAAATCAAATCACTTTTGAAATGGCTCAAGGCTCATAAGAGGCAATGAAAAATGGATCACATCAACCAATACTGTGACGAAAGATAGTCGTCAAAGTGAGGTGAAGCTCTGCAAGAAAATATAGGGGCCAAAATTAAGTTTCTCCAATTACTAATAAGAAAACAGTTTATAAAAAATGTTTTTTTATAATTTCAAGTTTAATATACAGTTCAGGGATTACTTGTGTGATTAAGTGTCATACTTCTGCTTTTATGCATTCGTGGATATGTTTAGCCACTGAACTACATATTTTTTTCAAATAAAGTTATGTGTTATCTTAATATATGAATCATCTGTTACAATTCTTTTGAAGAAAAAAATCCCAGCACTCTTTTTTTTTGTGATCCTACACTATATGTGAATCCTAGTACATTATACGAGGATTTTCATCAGATCAATTTGAATAATTATCAAGTATCAAGGAAATTCTTCATGGACAGCAACAGTATCACATTAGTTTTCCACCGACCCTGAAGAATAGAACTCACTTTTGTTTTTGCATACTTAAATTCTACTGTTCTCAACATAAATAAAAAAATAAAAAAACTGAATAACAATCTAATAATTTAATTATATCAACTGACTACTTTTTAAAATTTCCATCTGTTACAAAATTTAAATCAGCATGCAGAAGAGACTGATTTTTAACCCACCGTGTATATTAATTCTCAAGAATTAATAAAAATATTCTTCCCTTTATAATTTTCATAGTAAAACTACACATAAGCTTTGTATGTTATCGGTCACATTTAAAGTCAATCGAAAGTACTGTATATATATATGACTTCTCTGGGGAAAATTTTCTTATCTCCACTTTTATTATAAAAAATTACTACTTCAATAATCAGATTTTTGAAGATGTTTAATTATCTGCCTTAATAACTTATATGACTGTCATACAGCAGAGTACTTTTGATTAATATTAGTGGCTTAATATAACGAATGAAAAATAATGGTCAGTAAGTATTTTTATATTTCTCCTAGAACACGTCAATAAAATTTTATGTTTCATTAATTAATTATAGAAAAGACAGTCTATGTAATTATAAAGAAGACACCTTTCTTTAGGGTATCTATTACTTTACAAACAATATTTTGTGCAAAAATTTTAATTTAAAAGATAAAAGGAAATTTTGTTTTCTTTGAATAAATTTTGAAATAAATCTCAAAACCAATACATAAGCGTGTTTCATTCCAAACTGAGACAAATAGATTATTGTTACAAAAGTAGTAAGTTGTCTAAATAATTTTTAAAATAACATAAAATACATAAGATTTCAGTATAATTAATTTGGGACTGGATGTATATAGTTAATATAATTTTAATATATTGTAACAGGACCAGGATCAGGGTAATGAATTTCTTACAATTAAGGAGAAAAAAAGAAAATAATACTGAAAAGAAGAATCCAGAAGAAACTAAAAGGGATTCTTTTTCTTAGAATAACAGGTCCGTTAACAATCTGTTCTTTGTGATACAGACAATGGTACAATGAATTGATCGACCAGAAGGATTTTCTGGAATGAAAATTTCTAAACCAGAATAAGAATTATTTCTAGAATGACTAAAATTTCTAGATTTTAAGAATTTATAGAAAAACGTAAGGGCACGGATGATGAAAATTACTACGCTTCTACAATTAAAGGGATGAGGCGAGTACTGGTTCTGCAGGCAGGCGATATAAATACTGCGTGGGACCGGCATAGAAAGTCAGTAGTTATGCGAGGTCGTGTTCGGCGCAGTCGTAATAACAGGCGATAACAGAGTAGTTTCGCAACCCGAGTTCGATGCGGAGACGGAGATAACAGTCAGCGTTTGGTAACAAGTGAAGAGTACGTCAGAGTATTCCAGCGTGGACACTGGGTGAATGCGGGAAATTGTTCGGTGAGTTCGGTGAGCGGTGAACAGTAGTGAAATATTCTACTCATTAATAACGTGTACGCTAGTTTTACTGCAGACAGTAAAAGTAATAATGTTTGCAGAAAATTGAATTGTATGAACTTTAGACTTTCCTAGTGTTGTTATCTTGATGTTAACGTAATATCAGGTTGTAACCGTGATATAATTTTTTTGGTAAATTGTACTGTATTCTGGTTTTTATAATTTGCTCTCTTTAAACAAATTTTGACCTTTTAATTTGAATTAATATTCTGTATGTTAAACGAATAAGTAGATATTTATTGTCATTATTCCAATCACCATTGTTATATTATTATTATTTATTTTGTTTATGTTACTTAAGGTAATAAATATTGTATTTGTAACAAATTTTTACTGTTGTTAGTCTCTCAATATCCTTGTCAAAATCTTGCTTACTTTAAAATGCCAGACAATAAACTGAACCCACCGGGTTGGTCTACTGGTGAACGCGTCTTCCCAAATCAGCTGATTTGGAAGTCGAGAGTTCCAGCGTTCAAGTCCTAGTAAAGCCAGTTATTTTTACGCGGACTTGAATACTAGATCGTGGATATCGGTGTTCTTTGGTGGTTGGGTTTCAATTAAACACACATCTCAGAAATGGTCGAACTGAAAATGTATCAAGACTACACTTCATTTACACTCATACATATCATCCTCTGAAGTATTATCTGAACGGTAGTTACCGGAGGCTAAACAGGAAAAAGAAAAAAGACAATAAACTGAAACTTTATAATAAAAGCAGTTTGTAAAAAAAGTATAAAAAACTCTATAAAACTTTGTATTTTAGATTTTCCTTTTCTTTTTATAAATTTATTTTCAGTTTTTGGTCATAAAACCTGTTTATGGTCAACATACTTTTGGAATTACGATTATTTAGTAAAATAATCATATAAATTCAATTTTAACACCAAAATCTTTCCAAAAAATTAAAAACAAAAAATTTAATACGTTTTTATTTAAAATGTATAAAAAATAATGTACGCACTAAAAAGAAAAAAATAATTTGCGATTTAAATTTAATAGAAACTAAATATTAAATTATTTTCTTTATAAAATTCATTTATGCTAATGAAAACTACAATAATATTACTTTTTTAAAAAAATCATAAAACAAGGGATTATATTATGTAGCCTAGTTTTATTTACAAAATTAATTTATGTCAATAGAAAGAAGGTTTTAAAGAGTTTTCTTTTCAATATTCATTTCAGGAATAGCAAAAACGTGGAGCGCCCTTAATGATAACGTATAAATTATTTAAATTTACAGGTAAATTTTCTGTACACAAATCCATCATCATTAATTCTTATTAAAGTTTGCAAAATCTATTGCACGACGGGTAGCCGTTCCAATGAATCCGGCGATCGTTTCAATTTGTTTGATTTAATAAAAACATCCAGAGAAAATTAGATTTTTGTAAGTGTACTTTTTTATGAAAGATATTAAAAAACCCATTAATAAGGACGAAACTCAAGTAGGATTAACTTTCATTGAATTTATTAGTGGCTAGATTTATGCTTACTATATCTTTTTACAAAATCCTTATTCGAAACTGAAAATTTAATCAAACAATAATTTTCTACGCATTCATTTACTTTTTCTGTTTCTTATATGAAATGATACATAGCTATAATATTTAGAAAAAAAAACAGGAAAATGAACATAAATAGATATGCACTTAATCAGATGTATTTTATATAAATAATGGTAATTTTAAATGTGCACCAAATTTATAAAGATGGTTTGTACTTATACCAATGTGTTACGATCATTTGGGAACCCAAGTCTTTTATTATTCGTGAAACAAAATCGTTGATGAATAAAGTAAAGAAAACATAACGATTCGGTTAAAAAATAGCGTTATCATAAAAACGTTGTGGGGGAGTGGTAGCCTCTCGGCCTTACATCCGGAGATCCCGGGTTCGAATCCCGGTCAGGCATGGCATTTTTCATATGCTAAAAAATTCGATTTCCATATCCCACGAACAACTTCATGTTTATGTGGCGATATTATCAAACAAAAAAAAAAGTAATATAAAATGATACACGAATCAGTTGGATTCTTCATGATTTAATAGACAAACCGATACGTCTAAATTAGTGGGACTGGCTTTACAGGTAGACCCGATGAGAAAATCGTTGTATGGTATGCTATTTCTGGTAATCATACAGCGATACTTTTGATTTTTTGATCTGACTGCTAATACATTCGTGTACCAGAATTCTACGTTCTAAAAAGCTGACAACTGTGGGTCGTTTCTGTTGCACGGCTTATACACACAACTTAATTAAAAATATTTATCATTCTATTTAAATATAATATTTTTTCGTTTATTTAATCCAATGATTCTAATTAAGCGCACACGCATGCCGTATTTAATTCGCTAGGGTGGCGCGGTACTAACTAAACTAATGTGATTTCACAACTTACCCAGAAAAAATTTCGCTTGTACAGTCGGCAGACTGGTATAGCCGCGAGGCTTAACGCACCAGATACCGAATCGACCAGGTGATCGAGTTTCGAGATCCGGCTAGACCGAGTTACTTTTTAACACTTTAAATATTATTCATTTATTTAATTCTAACGCTCACCTGTGATGACACAACATAGTAGACGTCTACAACAGTATTTTTTGAGGTGGGGGATGCGATTTTGCAAATTATTTTGCAAATATTGTTATATTTTAATGGTTAAAAATGTGCCTAAGAAAAATATGACCTTAATTAGGCGAAAAATCTAGATAATGAGAGTGACCTTACTTTACAGTCTCACTCCTTTGACCTTTTAAATTAAAAATTAAATGGTATCAGTGCCCATATATAGAAGTCATTTGTCCAAATTTGGTCAAAATCGATCCAGTAGTACTGGAAATATGAGGCCAACACCGAACACATACACGCGTACGAACGAACGAACAAACGCACGCACGCACTATACGTACTTACGAATATTAAGATCCGGAAAATTTCCATCCGGTTTTTTGGGTTCCTTAGATGTCAATACGAGCTGCCCAGATTTGTCTAATTTCGATTTTTTTCCTTTACGGCTATTTGAAAGATAGAGTTTACGAATCGAAACGCCACACTATCGATGAACTGAAGGAGAACGTTCAACAAAGAATCAATAGCACTGACAATAAAGTTTTGCCTCAGGCGTCTCTCAGTATGATCGCTTGAGGACAACAGTGCATGTTTGACAAGAGAGTTCAATTCGAACATATTTTGCAAAAATATTGTAAATATATTAACTTTTGCTAATATAAATACAGAATTTAATTCTCGTATTCAGTTTTTCATTTCTTTCATAAAATGTCGCGATTGTGTTTAGTCTGTAGCCATTGCTCGTTTAAGTTGCTAACTGTATATGTTTAATAGTCACAAAACAGTAAATATAGAAGAAACACACACACACACACACACACACACACACTTATTATATACGGCAGACAGCAAGTAGCCTGTTACGTTAATTTTAATAAAAAAAATCTGATGTAGATACCACATGACTTCTTTGTACGCCTATTAAATTACATATACGCATTTTTTGCTGCACTTCATTTAAAGTGATTTCATTCGAAAGTGAGATAAGATCGTCCAATTCTTTAATAAGGTGGACAGTTACACAACTGTTGAAATATTAGTTCTTATTAGCATCAAATATTTATACAATTATTAATTCAGCAATCTTACATGAAATATTACGATAGAGTAGAAGTTCCTTTATTACTCGTATTGCTACATCAGAATTATTCGTATCTTCGTGAGTTGTTGATTAAGAAAAGTTTCAGATTTCTGGTGTGTAGTATAAATAAAAATTAATAATAATTAAACTATTCCATTTAGTGAACTCCTGTATACTGGTCACAAATGACAATTTTGACCTTACGGTGTATAATATTCAGTTTTTATTATTGGATTATTTGGTGAATAATCAAAAATTAAAAAAAAAAAACAATCATTCAGGAAAAAGAGAGAAACATAAAAAATATATCTCAAATAAACGACAAGATAAATATAAAGAGGAAGAAAACGTTAAGACCAAAGAAAAAATAAAAAGATTAAGAAAGGATAATAAATATAAAGAGAAAAAAATTGAAAACTAGAGAACGTGTACACAAATTAAGATCAGAAGAATTATATGAAACCAAAGAGCGATTGAATGACTGGCAACAAACAACAAACGAAATGATGTTCGACTCCGACTTCAGGGAGAATATTGTCCGACAGTATCAGAAGAGTAATGAATTAAAAGATAAGAATTTTTTGTAATTTATTAAAGATCGGGTATGTATGCCTCAGTGTGTATGTTCTTGTGAGGGTTTATTTTCAGTGACACTGCAGTTAACTTTTACGTAGATAAAATTAAACAGGAATTAAACTAAAAATCCAAAAATAATACGATTCTAAATTATAATTTTCAATTAACATTAAATAATCAGATGTTTCACCAAATCTATGTAATAATTCCAATTAAAATACATTTACACATTTATAAAAGTGCATAAAATTATATTTCGCAACTAACTTCTGATTTTTTTTCAAATTTTTTATTGTTATCGAATAATTATTTATTGTAAACTTTTTTTTACAATCACGGGTTAATAATTATTAATAAATCAATATAGTTAAATTAAAAAAAAAATAAAATGAGATGAAATCTGATTAGAACCAATTCGCCTTCCCTTGTAAGATCCAAATATTTCATTAATTAAAATTTTATTTGGCTATAACTCTGGAACAAGTGAAAATAAGTACCACTTATGATACATCGTTGAAACGCTGTCAATGATGGCTTACTACTGCTGTTAAGAAAAAGTCCAAACCCAATGTTTTTTGAGATTTTGGGCTTTTTTGATTACTTTTTGTTCAATCGATTGCTATCAAAAAGGAGGTACACAACTAGATGTTACAACAGTAGTAAATCCAAAATTTCAACATTCTACGGCTAATCATTTTTGAGTTATGCGAGATACGTACATACGTACGTACAGACGTCACGCCGAAACTAGTCAAAATGGATTTAGGCATGGTCAAAATGAATATATCCGTTGAAATCTGAAAACCGAAATTTTTCGCTATCACAATACTTCCTTTACTTCGTACAAGGAAATAAAAAAGTATTCTTGTTACACGAGCATTTCTAGAAATTATAAATAAGTAGTGGTATAACATTTTAAAGAAAACTAGGTTATTTGAAAAAGAATTCAAGTAGAAACGGTTTAAGTATGTCAAGTGTAAAATAAGATCTTTTGTTCGTATATAAATAATTATAAATGAACTTGTTTGTAATGTACCTACTTGAAAATCAAGACTAAGCGTAAGTGGAACAAACATTTTATATGTATAATTTTTATTGAGCATATTATTTTTATTACCGACGTAGATTCAGTATTAAATAATAATTTACGCTATTAAGTATTAAGAACTATATTTATAACGCATAAATATTTATATTTATAAAAATAAATTTATAAATATTTATATTTATATTTGCAGGTGGTTAATCGCCTGCAAATTGGAACTAAACAATTTTACTACCAAAAAAAAAAAAACCTAGCATACAGAATGTTTCAAAGAAATTCAACATAAATTTTCATAAAAATAGTTTGATATTTGAACTATATTTTTACACAAGCTCAAATTAAAAAAAGCTGATGTGGACACCACATGACTTCCTTGTACGCCTATTAAATTACAAATAAACATTTTTTTAAAATGAAAAGTGCATAAAATTTTATTTCATTAATAACTTCTGATATTTTTTCATATTTTTTTTATTTATTGTTATTATTGAATTATTATTTATTGTAAAAACATTTTTACAATCAGGGGTTAATAATTATTAATAAATCAATAAATTTAAATTAAAAAAAAGAAGTTAAAAAAAAGGAGATGAAGTCGGATTCGAACCGATGGGGGCCTTCCTTTCGTAAGATCCAAATATTTCATTAATTAAAATTTCGTTTGGCTATAACTCCGGAACTAATGTAAATAAATACCATTTATGATACATCGTTGAAAAGCTCTCAATAAGGGCTTATTACTGCAGTTAACAAAAAAGTCCAGCATCAAATTTGTTTTGAATTTTGGGGGTTTTTGGACACTTTTGGTCCAG
This sequence comes from Lycorma delicatula, assembly GCF_047948215.1. Classification (NCBI taxonomy): domain Eukaryota; kingdom Metazoa; phylum Arthropoda; class Insecta; order Hemiptera; family Fulgoridae; genus Lycorma; species Lycorma delicatula. The sequence goes on from NC_134464.1 coordinate 8,641,778, forward strand.
TCGATTGCAATTAAAGGGGAAGGGGGCTGCACATTTCAACTCCGTAGGGGAAGATACCCGCCTAATGACGTTCCGGTCACTACATCCCCCCCGCTCTTGCACAGTTTGGCTTTAACGGGAGTCGTCTATCGCCCTCTGACTTTTTGCATCTCATAGTAATAAGCCAGGCCTCGTTGGGATGCCGCCGATGTAAATGCCTCGGTAGACATTTGCATCGGTAATTTAATAACTCATCCTTTGCCTTCGCTGTAGGCCTCGTCCGGATATCTTGAATGTCCTAACATCGAATCCCTCTGAACTAACTAATCGAGCTCCCGTAAGCGCGAACCCCGCGCCAAGTTCTACTTATTATGAGCCAATTACATGAATGTCTCGAAATTCGAGGCAAAATAAACATAACATACAACCAAACATGTTGATCATGTTGCAACAACGAAATTTAGTCCTAGTTTCCTTATGAAACTCAACTTTACGCTTAAATAAACCCCTGACTTTGGGGGGTATTGGGGGCTGCACAACTAGGTGTTACAACAGTTCTAAATCCAAAATTTCAACATGCTACGGCTAAGTGTTTTTGAGTTATGGAAGATACATACGTACAGCCGTCTCGCCGAAACTAGTCAAAATGGATTCAGGAATGGTCAAAATGGATATTTCCGATGAAATCTGAAAACCGAAATTTTTCGCGATCACAATACTTCCTTTAATTCGTACAAGTAAGTAAAAAATACAAATATTCAGATCACACGTACCTTTAATTACGTAAGTGGTCTCGATACTAATATAATTCGTTAAAATTTAGCCGCCCTTTCATAATTTTTGTTTACTAATGTTTAAAATTTCATTTTCAACTTTAAGATTTGATATGGTGCTTTTTTTTATTTTTTTTCCTGATTAGCCTCCGGTAACTACCGTTCAGATAATACTTCAGAGAATGAATGAGGATGATATGTATGAGTTTGAATGAAGTGTAGTCTTGTACATTCTCAGTTCGACCATACCTGAGATGTGTGGTTAATTGAAACCCAACCGCCAAAGAACACCGGTATCCACGATCTAGTATTCAACTCCGTGTAAAAATAGCTGGCTTTACTAGGACTTGAAAGCTGGAACTCTCGACTTCCAAATCCGCTGATTTGGGAAGACGCGTTCACCACTAGACCAACCCGGTGGGTTTGATTTGGTGCTTGGGGTTCAATTAACCACACGTCTCCGGAATGGTCGGCCTAAGTCTGTACAAGACTATATCTCAATTATATGTCTCATACGAGTATATCATCCTCATCCCATTTGGTAGTGGGGTGTTGGTTACTGTTCACTAGTTGAACAAATTGCAACGAACACATTAGGAAAAATAAAATATAAAAAATATTCTAAAAGGAAAATCATGTAATAACAAACTTTGTTTCTCTACAAATCTTGTTCTCTTCAAAACAAGGATGACAAAAATTTTCTTACAATGCTCCTAGTTTCAGTTGCACCGCCTTATTGAAACCGATGTTTTTACCTAATCCTTTTCTCCTTTTCAAAAGTGTTGTACGAGTTTTTCTACAACGTATTGTACGTTTGATAAGCTTTAATTTTATTTTTAAATGTTCGGTGAAAACTTTTTTGCATTATTTTTCATGCGTCCATTTTCAGTTGTTTTTCGAAATTTGTTTTTGATTGTCTAAAAGTATAGAAGAGTAATTTCTGGGAGTTTTTCAAAATTATTTGATTTTCTATATTTGGAGCCGCTTTCCACTTTTTTCCAGTGGGTATTTCTGTTTACAATAAATCTAATTTATTGTAAAAGTTTTAGAGTAAAAAATATGTACAAAATATTACATATAAAAAAATAATGTTTGTCAATTGCAATATACTGTAAATTAAACTATGCGTATATAATAACAATTATGTAACTAAAAAAGATAAAAAATATATTTTCCAATAAAAACGCAGTTATGTTTTTATTAAACTGGCATGTATTCAAAATTGTTGAGACATAATTATCGCATGTACACAAACAACCAGTATTTTCTTAAAATAGATCTAAACAGAAATTATTAATAAATAATGGTGTTGAATTATCCAATTCTCTTCCAGTTTCCTTGAATTATGTGCGCGCGTGTGTGTGTGTCCGTATGGATATTTATTAGCTAAATAATTATCAGACAATCTAAAAAAAAAAACGATACATTTGATTAGCCTTGGCATTTTTTAACAATAATCTTATCTACATACAGATTATTTTTATGACGTAATTTATTTAATTACATATAATTAAATTCCTAAATCTGAACATTTGCAATAAAAGGCTGACATCCTGCTGATGAAATCTGTTCACCAAGATTGTTTCTAAATCGACTAGTCTCGGGTTCAGTTTCTGAAATTAGTTTGTTGTACTTTTAATTATACACTTTATTCATGAGTATATTGATACCGGAGGAGAAAAGATTATGGAGGTAGAAGAATTTTGTTATTTGGGAAGTAAAATTACTAAAGATGGACGAAGCAGGAGCGATATAAAATGCCGAATAGCACAAGCTAAACGAGCCTTCAGTAAGAAATATAATTTGTTTACATCAAAAATGAATTTAAATGTCAGGAAAAGATTTTTGAAAGTGTATGTTTGGAGTGTCGCTTTATATGGAAGTGAAACTTGGACGATCGGAGTATCTGAGAAGAAAAGATTAGAAGCTTTTGAAATGCGGTGCTATAGGAGAATGTTAAAAATCAGATGGGTGGATAAAGTGACAAATGAAGAGGTATTGCGGCAAATAGATGAAGAAAGTAGCATTTGGAAAAATATAGTTAAAAGAAGAGACAGACTTATAGGCCATATACTAAGGCATCCTGGAATAGTCGCTTTAATATTGGAAGGACAGGTAGAAGGGAAAAATTGTGTAGGCAGGCCACGTTTGGAGTATGTAAAACAAATTGTTGGGGATGTAGGATGTAGAGGGTATACTGAAATCAAACGACTAGCACTAGGATAGGGAATCTTGGAGAGCTGCATCAAACCAGTCAAATGACTGAAGACAAAAAAAAAAAAAAAATATTGATACCAAAGTATCATCTACACAAACGAGAAAGACTATTATTTAAACTTTTGATCTTAAGAAATTACAAATTTGCAGGGAATTCCGCAGAGGATCCAGTTAGGTCGTAGGCAAAGAAAGTGTTTAAAAAATATACTGGGGTTGGAAAAAAAGTAATTTCGGTTTTGAACTGAAAAGCAGTTAACTTTATGTTGTTTTGAAGAACTTCAGTCAATGTTATGATTTTTTTCTTTCGATACTGAATAGCTGTCACTTTTAGCTTACTTCAGAAGAAAATTTCGCGTAATTTTGTTTGAACCTGTAAGTACGTGGCCAATTTTAACACGGACTGCAAAAAACGAATATTTTCGACATATTTTTTTATTTTATTTCCGTAAAGACAAGAAAGCTGCTGAGGTACACAAAGAGATACGTGAAACTTTCATTATCTCTTCTCTTAAGCGATAAACACTATAAACTTATGGCGTTGGTCGGTTAACAGAACGCACATGTCAAAAGCATTTTAAAAAATTTCGTCCTTGAGACTTTTCACTCGAAGATGATCGACCTACTGAAGTTTTATGAAGATTCAACCAAAACCATAATTGAATTGGATCGTCATATAACTGTGCGAGAGATTGCAGAGAGGTTATATGAATCACATATAACGATTGAAAATCACATCGAATGTATTGGACTCGTTAAGAAGCTCGATGTTTGGGTTCCGCATAATACAACGAATCAATATCTTCGATAAATAATCTGAAAGGTAATGAAGTCAACCTTTTTTTGAAACGAATCATCACTGGTAATGTAAAACGGATCGTGTACAATAAGATCAATTGAAAACGATCATGGTCCAAGCGTGATGAACCGTAACGAACCACATCGACAGCCGATTCGTATCAAAAATGTATCACGCTATCAATTTTGTGGGATTTTACAAAGGTGGTGTGTATTTGGAGCTGCTTCAAAATATTGGTTCCAAGGAACCAAATGATGATTCAAATGTTTACTGTCAACTAAATAGTTGTCAACAACTAAACTCGAGAAAACAATAAAAAAAAAACCGACAGAATTAGCTAATCGCACAGGGATCGTGTTCCACCAACGTAAGGTCTCAATACATATTCGGTAACTCGTGGAAAAATTATTGGAGTTTGATTGGGAAATGATGTGTCACTTCCATGTAGCCCTGATCTTACACCATAAGATTACCATTTATTTCGAAGTTTGCAAAGCTCTTTGAATGTTACTCCTTATTGTGGGTTTCGATTATTTTCTAGACGTCACAATAGTAACCATTGATAACACGAAATAAATTGAGCCCTTATAGTCCCAATAAACCGGTTGACGCGGTTTTTCCCGGCAGGCGACCTCGATTATTTCATTCCACATTCAAGAGTTTGATTCCGGCTCCAAATTTCATCACGAATTATTATGCGATATAAAAAAAGTCTTACCTTCCGCAAAAATCTTTGTGAATTCTTACAGATGTGAATTCGAGTATCCTTGCGATTTTGAATCGATCTTCTCGAACACATTTGGGAAAAATTCAGTTTATCATGGATAATCGAATGAACAGTGTCGATACACGCACTAAAGTTTTCAGCAATTTCCAGAATTTTACTACTCTTACGAATAAGATCATTAACGCTATTTTGCAAAGTGTCGTCGAAACTTTCACCGGTCTTCGGCTACGATGAATATCAGTGATACTTTTTCTGTTCGATTTATAAAAATGTGCATGGATTTTTTTATTATACCATTTTAACATTCGCGAGTGAAATACGGCCGGTTTTTAATTTTCAGAAAGTAAAATCTTATCCCAGTGCGCTGATCTTCCACGGCACACGTTTTAAGCGGAGCTATCATTTTTGTTATAAACAAAAGTGGTTATAATAATTGAAATTCTTTTCGAACAGCCGCTAGGGGGTGCTGTTGGACAGGCGGCTTATCTTCGGCGAACATGTAAATTATGCGACCCGGAGGGCTAAGGCCGCCAGAGCCTCGCTATACCCAGTGCTGAACTGTGCCAGCCCGTACCCACTGGCATCTAAGCTCCTCATTTTTCGGCTGTACGTACTGCCGATTCTAACATATGCTTACCCGGCATGGGGGGGGCAGTGTTGAGCTCCTCGCTTCAAAAGAAGATCGAGGCCGTCCAAAACATCGCGTTGCGGACGATCTTTGGAGCTCCGTGGTTCGTCAGGAACGCCACTCTCCGATCTGATGCGAGATTTCAATCCGTGTCCGAGGTGGGGGTGGCGCAGGCGCGCAGACTGTTCGGGAGAGCGGCTGTGTCCGAACACAGTCATCTTCGGGACATCTGCCGAGAGGACCCAACTCCGACAGTTGTAAGGAAGCGGCCTCACGCCGTACTGGACGAACCACCGTGATGGTGCGGTGCGGTAGCCGAAAATCGACAAACCAGGCTTAGGGGCCTCCATATCGCATGAGCCATAAACGGAATAGTGCGTCAGACGCGTTTCCGGGGTCGCGAGTGAAAAGTTTTCGCGAGTTATATAGTTTGAAGACGTCAAACACGGTAAGTCGCGCATAAAACAAAAACGCGGTCTAAATTTAAAAAAACTTACAGTAAGACAAAATATCCCAGCAATTACGACTCCTCCGGAAAAGGGGACGCATTGCTCCCTCCTTATAGCTAGTGCCCCGTTGTGGCGTATTCCTGCTAGCCTATTAAAGAGTTAGCACCGAAAGGACTTCAGTGGACGGTCTGAAGGGGAATTACGTCGGGAGGACAGGCTTTATAAGCCTAGCCTTCCGCGGTCGGCCCATGAAATGGGTTCGATAACGCTGGTTTAACAACGGATTGGAATGCAATTAAATCCCTCTTAAATTCACTAAAATAATAATAGACAAAACTTGAAAAATTAGATCCGAGATTAAAAAAAAAAAAAAAAAAATAACCCTTTTAAAAACAAGCCCGATTAGAATGATCCAGCAGCAAGGGACTCTGTCCAGGTTCTGCGATAAAGTAGGGAGTAATAGACTCCTGCCAACTTTGCATTCCATTCCAACAGTCGCTACTTTCTATGTCAGGGGTGCCAATTTGTGCTTCTATTTGTCTCTTTAATTACCGAACGACTGTCTTTAATTGTTAAATTATAATAGAATTATAGGAAATAAATTATCGAGTCACGATAGTCACACTATTTCAAATTTCATTAAAAATTTAGTAACGCCAACATGTCATATTAATTCATGAAGTCATCACGGACAAATTTCAAGTTTTTACGTAAAAAAATTTCGGAAAAATAAACGATATCCTCTTATTTCTTTTAATATTTATCAAAGTAACACTATCATCCAAAAACATATTTTACATTAAAAATTAAGCGATAGAATTTGTACAAAACATGGCTCATTGAAATACGCATATTTAATTTTTTTTGGGGGGACGAGTTTGTTTTTTGAAAAAAGAAATTATTTCATATTAATTATATGTAAGGATTAAAAAGCAGACTACAGGCGAAGCACGAACATAGTTACGGTTGGCCGCGATACTGTCAACTGCTTGTAGAAAATTCATGCAGCAACGCGCGCTAAGTAGATGCGGGATGACAAATAGGCGGCCACTCGGTAATTGCGGCCAATGTATATATATATATATATATATATACGTACATATCTAAAATCATCCAGTGTAAGATAAGATTTCAAGCACTAATGGTGAGCTCGTGTTGCGTTTACTATAATATTTTATTTAGCGCGTCGTGATTTTTACCGTGGATTTCGTTAGAATAAAGCAAAATCCTCAACAAGAAGTAAACGAAGTAAAGTCCTGGTTCTCTCTCAAATTCTCAAATGAAGGTAATCGTTCTACATGATAACGCCGCTCCAATATCGCTTAAAGGCTTGGGAAATTATCCAAACGTTAGGCTGGGAGGTTATGACATATTCACCTTACATTCCGATTTCGAACCGTCAAATATTTTTTTGTTCGGTTTCTCAAAGGGTTTTTACGTGAAACAAGAATGGCTTCTGCACCAAATTGAACATTTCTTACTATCAGAATAAGAAAACTCAAAGAACGATGGAATACGTGTCTAAATATAGCCGGGAATTATGTTGAAAAGCATCGTTAGCTTTCATTGTCATTGAATAAATAATCATTTTTCTAACGTCATTTGTCTCTTTAAACGACCCTCGTATTACAATAGCACACGACTTATTTTATAGAAGTAATAAATTGTAACCGATAAATATTCTAATTTACGACCGGAAACATATTATATAAGTATAAAAAATAAAAATAGCGTACACATACAGATCTAAAAGTAGTAAATTAATTATTCCGTTTTATGTTGGAGATAAGACTGTGACAAGTACACTTATGAACATTAAAAGCCGATAATGATATTTTATTTATCAACGACGCTATTTTACAAATTACATATATTGTTTTACATTTCAACTTACAAATTCATGAACACAAATAAAATAGGATATAAGAAACAATATATTTATTCTGACATTTACTACCTATTAAAAACGATTTTATAAGTAGTCTTTGAAGATAATATAGTCTTTAATCTATAATAATGTCTTTTTAAAAATAATAACAGAATGATTATTACAAAATATTTCACAGTTTCCTGCTAATGTTTTAGATAAGGCCTATTAAAAATATAATAATGTCACAACTAGAGAATTTTTGTAAAATATTTTATTACAATTTTATTATTAACCCAAAAGTCGCTTGAACGTTAAGAATTATTACTACTTCCATTTTTTTTTGTTTTTTTTTTACAGTGTTGAACGATAGATTTTGTCGGTAAGAAACAGAGATTCTTGATAGGAATTGGCTGAACCATAAAAACAAGCAACCAAAACACGCTCAGCCGGATTGAATACTGCACATTCGTCGCTGTCAAGCAATCGTTTTATTATCCACAGAGAGGAGCTCGTGTAAGACGTTATGCCGTTCCTCCTATAGAAAAGAGTGATTGACCCTTATATTACGTGTATGCAATGGACAATACGATGAATAATACCGATGGACATACCGAATTTCCTATGAACTATAAGAAGTAAATAAAAAATGAAATTGATATTTAGAAATTAGGTATTTTAAACTGTTACAGGCCATCAGCCTGAATAAAAACAAAATGTATCCTAGGGGCAATTTTCAATACAAAACTATGAAAAATAATTTATGTTTAATTAGAACAAATGTATATTATAACGAGCGATTTTCAACGCTCCATATTCGGCAGTTTTTGCTGTTAATGTAGCCATCCAAATGAAACCGTGCCTCGTCGCTGAAATAAACACGATCCAAAATTCAATACCGTTGTCATCAAAAAGAAAACAAAACCAACGACTATACTGTAAACGTTTTCCTTGGTCTACTTCTTTCAATTCTTGAACGACACCGACGCGATAAGTATGCGATTATAATTTTTTGTAGCCCTGAAAGCTGTAGGTAGTGAAAGCCCAGCCTGTGAAGATAATTTTCTAAGCGATTTTCTGGGCGAGCGAGTCATACGTTCTTTTTCATCCTCCAGAACTTCTGCTGTTAACAGTGACGGTTGTGCTTTTCCGATTGTGTACACTCCCGGTCTCTCGAAATTTATAAATCATATGCTTTTTTTGTCTTCAGTCATTTGACTGGTTTGATGCAGTACTCCAAGATTCCCTATCTAGTGCTAGTCGTTTCATTTCGGTATATCCCTTACATCCTAGATCCCTAACAATTTGTTTTACATATTCCAAATGTGGCCTGCCTACACAATTTTTTCCTTCTATCTGTCCCTCCTCCAATATTAAAGCGACTATTCCATGATGCCTTAATATGTGGCCTATAAGTCTGTCTCTTCTTTTAGCTATGTTTTTCAGCAACACCTCTTCATTTGTCCCTTTATTCACCCATCTGATTTTTAACATTCTCTTATAGCACCGCATTTCAAAAGTTTCTAATCGTTTCTTCTCAGATACTCTGATCGCCCAAGTTTCACTTCCATATAAAGCGACACTTCAAACATATACTATCAAAAATCTTTTCCTGACATTTAAATTAATTTTTGATGTAAACAAATTATATTTCTGACTGAAGGCTCGTTTCGCCTGTGCTATTCGGCAATTTATATCGTCCATCTTTAGTAATTCTACTTCCCAAATAACAAAATTCTTCTGCCTCCATAATCTTTTCTCCTCCTATTTTCATATTCAGCGGTCCATCTTTGTTATTTCTACTACATTTCATTACTTTCGTTTTGTTCTTGTTTATTTTCATGCGGTAGTTCTTGCGCAGGACTTCATCCATGCCGTTCATTGTTTCTTCTAAATCCTTTTTACTCTCAGCTAGAATTACTATATCATCAGCAAATCGTAGCATCTTTAGCTTTTCACCTTGTACTATTACTCCGAATCTAAATTGTTCTTTAACATCATTAACTGCTAGTTCCATGTAAAGATTAAAAAGTAACGGGGATAGGGAACATCTTTGTCGGACTCCCTTTTTTATTACTGCTTCTTTCTTATGTTTTTCAATTGTTACTGTTGCTGTTTGGTTCCTGTAAATTTTAGCAATTGTTCTTCTATCTCTGTATTTGAAGCCTAATTTTTTTAAAATGCTGAACATTTTATTCCAGTCTAGTTATCAAATGCCTTTTCTAGGTCTATAAATGCCAAGTATGTTGGCTTGTTTTTCTTTAATCTTCCTTCTACTATTAATCTGAGGCCTAAAATTGCTTCCCTTGTCCTTATACTTTTCCTGAAACCAAATTGGTCTTCTCCCTACACTTAAGTCATACGATATAGTGTAGATTTATTCGGAACTGAAGAACTGGGAAATTTTATTCGAAACTCGTCTTTCACTCGTTCGTAAGATTTATACACGCAATCAATCTCAATAATAAACACACTTTCGTCCTTGGAAAAAGACAACTTAAAACAATTGAGACGAATTTATACCGGTATAGCACTAGTGTTCAAGAAGGCCATTTCAACTCTTACAAGCAGATAAACTTAAGATCAGTGTTGCCAACTGACATGTCGGGAGAAATATAATTTACCTATACGTGACCTCCTTAATCTTAGGGTGCGTCCTTTTTGAAACAGCCATTACATCAAAGAAAATATATAATATAGACATTTGGAAATGTGTTGATAAAAGCTAAAAAGCCAATAGATATTAAAAAAAGATCCGTTTAAATTTATTAAAAGAATTATGTATTTTAAAAAGTCGTCTACGACTTAGTAGAAAAAGATATCATTAAAAAGTATAATATTTTATAAAAAAAACCTTGATAAACTTAAACTAACATTTCCGGAAAATATTTAAAATTATTAAAATAAAATACCATTTAACCTTTTTTTTTCAGAAGGGTTCCTTAAAAAAAAGTACTCTCTTTTCGGATGATTAATTCAAACATAATTAATCATTCACCACAATATACCACTCGTATTTACTCAATCCCGGGTCCTAGAAAATTAGATTTTTTCTGAGTGGATTTCCATTAAAGTTTTTAAAACATAATAAAAACTTTAAAAAATATTTACCTTCAAAGAATTAGTTCTTTAAACAGACGAAAGGACATGGAAATTCCATGAACTTGAAAATGAAGCTTAGATATAACTTTTATCGATCTATTTAAAATATAATTTTATTTTATTCAAAAAAAATTATTAAAATTTTAAATAATATAGTAATAAAATCCTATTCCAAATAAAAATAAATATAAATCTAGATATAAAAACTTTATATTTAATTATTATAAAATTTAATTTAATTACTAATAAATAATGAAAAATAAATTTAAATATAATTTTTAACAAAAGTACAGCGTTCAAAACGTGACGCAACCTTACGGGAAAATGAGTAAGTTTCAGTAGTTGTTGAAAGTGGCCCACACATTTGAATACGATGTTGCACGCTCTTAAAACACATGTAAAGTTTGTTGAGGAACCGCAGCGACACCTCGTTCAATTTCGCTCTGCGATTCGGGAACGGTGTGAGGATGAGTTTTGTAAGCAGCATCCTTAACTTATCTCCTCAAGAAAAAGTCAGGAGAGAATAAATCCTTCGAAATAAACTCCTTCAAAATCACTTATCCATTAAAACACTGATCGGATTACAGATTACACGAACCGCTGACAGAAAGCTATTTGTTTTCCAGTGTCTGCAGCTAACTCGTGAACAACACGAAATCTGTACGGATGCATCATTAAAAAACTTGCGCGATGCCGTATGGGGACTACCGACGGAGAGACAGTGATTGGCTTGACAGGCGTTGCACAGACATCTTGGGTTTAACAAAATATGCCAGCTTCCACGTAATCAGCTTTTTTGGTGTTACCACTTTTTGCTGCATCTGTCGCATTCCCGGTCTCTTGCTATTGCTATTTATGCAATATTATTAATATTTATTCCTTATAAAATATGTATGAAGCGATAAATTTTTTTTAAGTTAATTTATTTTATAGTAAATACATTTTTTCTCGAAATAGTATTTCAATTTTAAAATTTTCTTTTAAAAATGGTCAAGATATTTCTTTCTAATGGAAAAAAGTATACGTAACGAATATAAATATTTTCTATTTTAAGAAACTCTAAAAAAATTTAAAAAAATCTGATGTAGACACCATTTGACTTCCTTGACAACTATTAAATTACATATACACATTTTTAAAAGTTCATACAATTTTATTTAACTAATAACTTCTGTTTTTTTACATATTTCTTTTTATTGTTATTATTGAATTATTATTTATTGTAATTTTTTTTAAATCACAGGATAATAATTATTAATAAAGCAATAAAATTAAATTAAAAAAAAGTTAAAAAAAAAAAAAGGAAATGAAGTCGAATTTCAACCGATGTGCCTTCCCCTTGTAGGATCAAAATATTTCATTAATTAAAATTTTAATTGGCTATAACTATGGAACCGATGAAAATAAGTAACATTTATGATAAATCGTTTGAAAGCTCTCAATGAGGGCTTATTACTGCAGTTAAGAAAAAGTCCAAAATCCAGATTTTTTTTGATTTAGAAATTCAGACGTATAGACGTTACGCCGCGACGAAACTAGTCAAAATGGATTCAGGTATGCTGAAAATGGATATTTCCGTTGAAATCTGAAAACCGAAATTTTTCGCGATCACAGTACTTTCTTTACTTCGTAGAAGGAAGTAAAAAAGGTTTATTAAATTATTTAATTAAAGGGGTTACTTTTAATTAGAGTTATGAGTTAATAAAATCTTTTATTATAATCGGTATTACAATATAATTATTAAATATATTATATATATTTTTATAAACAAATAACCGGTATCTCGTCCAGAAATTTGTAATTTTTTAAAATTAATAAATTCAAAAATAGAACTTGTAAATATATATTCTTTTATTGAAAAGACGAAATAATTGAATAAAATTAATTTTTCAGTTTAGTCCACCCGTTTTTACTTTTCTGTAAATATCTGGATAGAATTTTTTAATAGCAATTATTTATTCTTTGTAAAGAGATATCAGAATACTATTCTGTTTAAATAAATAACGACTGATTGCATTTAATTTTTAATTTTTTTTAATTTCATAAATTGTTAACTGTGTAAGGTTTTTATGTTTCTACATTCATCTCTTGCCATTCCAACTTTTAACTATGTTGTTGGTGTTATTTCATTTCAAAATTAGCAACTACGTGAAATATCAGTCCAGTTATTAAGTGAATAGTGCTACGTAGCTACCTATACATATATATATATATATATATATATACACACATTTATTTATTTTATCTCTAACTTTTCAAATTTTTTTTTTAAAACTGGTTGAAATATATCTGGTTAAAAATGAGGAAATTGCTAACATGTACAGGAACCAAAAAGCAACAGTAACAATCGAAGAACATAAGAAAGAAGCCGTAATAAGAAAGGGAGTCCGACAAGGATGTTCCCTATCTCCGTTACTTTTTAATCTTTACATGGAACTAGCAGTTAATGATGTTAAAGAACAATTTAGATTCGGAGTAACAGTACAAGGTGAAAAGATAAAGATGCTACGATTTGCTGATGATATAGTAATTCTAGCCGAGAGTAAAAAGGATTTACAAGAAACAATGAACGGCATAGATGAAGAAAGAAGCATTTGGAAAAATATAGTTAAAAGAAGAGAGACTTATAGGCCACATAATAAGGCATCCTGGAATAGTCGCTTTAATATTGGAAGGACAGGTAGAAGGGAAAAATTGTGTAGGCAGGCCACGTTTGGAATACGTAAAACAAATTGTTAGGGATGTAGGATGTAGGATAGAAATTTTTTTTAATGATTCGGAATTTATTAAGATACAAAAAAGTAAATATTAAATTATTGAAAAATTTGACGCAGTCTCCAAAAATCCGAAATCTAAATAATCTGATGTGGCCATCACATGACTTCCTTGTATGCCTGTAACGCGTAAATTACATAAATAATTTTTTTTTAAAAATGAAAAGTACATGAAATTTTTTTGTTTAATAACTTCTGATATTTTTTGATTTTTTATTGTTATTATTGAATTATTATCGTATTATAATCAGAGGTTAATAATTATTATTAATACAATATATTAAATTAAAAAAAAAGAGATGAAGTCTGATTCCAACCGATGTGCCTTCACCTTGTAAAATCCAAATATTTCATTAATTAAAATTTTATTCGGCTACAATTCTAGAACCAATGAAAATAAGTACAACTTATGATATATCGTTGAAAAACTGTCAATGAGAGCTTATTACTGAAGTTAAGAAAAAGTCCAAAACCCAATGTTTTTGGGCTTTTTTGGTCACTTTTGGTTCAGTCGATTGCAATCAAAAGGAGAGGTGCATAACTAGATGTTACAACAGTCCTAAATCAAAAATTTCAACATCCTACGGCTAATCGTTTTCGAGTTATGCCAGATAAATACGTACGTATAGACTTCACGCCAAAACTAGTCAAGATGGATTCAGGGATGGTCAAAATGGATATTTCCGTGGAAATATCACAATTTCCTTTACTTCGTACAAGGAAGTAAAAAGAGTTATTTTATAAATAGTTATTTTATTTTTCAGTAGGTTACTTTGAATTAGTTTTAATCAAATGGCCTCTTTTTTAAGTTCACTTATCCAGAATGCTGTAATTCAGTTTATAGTACAAATAAATCACAGTTATTAAGTAAATTTAGTTATTGTAAAAATAACAGTTGAATCATGAATTTCCTAAATTGTTGGTTTTACATTATCTGAACGATTAAAATATTTCTAGTGTTTTCATTATTTCATAATTTTCATATTTAATTTCAAAATAATGAAATTTATTTCTAAACTCCTAAATTTACCGTGAGGTTTAATATTATTCCCTTTCATTCAAATAAAAAGGTCATTAAAAATTTCACCTTTAAGATACATTTTTTTAAAACCTTTTCTTAGGCAGTATTTAGTATTAAAGTGGAAATCAACCTAAAAAAAAGGCTGATCTTATAGGATAAAGTGTTGTATTCCATTAATAAAAGTATTCCATTAAAAGTATTAATACATTAATACTTTTTATGGCTATTCGTGTGATCATCTGAAAAAAATACAATGTTTTTTAACTTGTAGTCACTGTCTAAAGGTCTTCTGGTTTTTACCCACGACGGAATGGAGACGTATATGCGTTTGGGCTAAGTGGTTTTGTGAGTGTGTATGTCTGTTACCATATTCCTCAAAAACTACCCGACTAATTTCGATGCGTTTTCTTGCATTACATGGGTATCACTTCAGAGCAGGTTCTTAGACATGTTTTACAGTTATAAACCACCAGGAGGGACTGCAGTAGATGTCTAAAACGGCTGGGCCGATTTTCATGCGGTTTTTTGCATTACATAGGTATTGACTAAGAGCAGGTTTTTAGATTAGTTTTACGGTTATAAGCCGCCAGGGGGCACAGCAGCAGATATATTTCTTCAAAACTAATATATAACAAACAAATATAAAACAAAAAATATATATTTCTTCGTAGGGTTTTTCAAATTTTTAATTTTACTACTTGCCTAGTTTCTACTTACCCGGCATTATAGCTATATGTAATATAATATATAAGGGAGAGTATGATACTCCAATCAAATTTTGGATATCGCGGTTTTGCAGATCTTTACGTTTCACTGTTCTCCGTTACGTGAAGAGATAATTTTGTTGTTTTTTTGACTGGATTAACAGAGACATATTCTAACTGGATTAACCAATTTTTAGGAAATTTTATACGTTGAATTCTGAATATGTGTCACTGATGACATTTAATTCAATCGGTAAAAAAAGGTCTTATAGATTTCCTATAGTTTAAACATTTTACTCGAAGAATAGTTAAATTTTTTTACATAATTCTAATAAATATTTCACTTTAAATTTCCTCCTAACTAGTATAGTCTGTCGAGGATGAAACCCTCAGTTGTAAAGTTTTATGCAACTAGGAAATTTATCCAAATCGTTGCTGAGTATTTTTATATACGAAGGTAACTGCAACGTAATGAACACTGAAATGTAACAGGAAAACAAAATGTCATCTTGTAGTTTTATTCTCGTACTACTACTATAACATTTCAAAACTCGTTGACCCACGTCCTCTCATTGTCTGTCAGTCACCATTATTATGGTGTCGAGTACACCATTACCGCGTCTAAAATAACGTGTGTAACGACTGAATTTTTAAAAGCGGGAAAAATGAAAGCTAATCAAATCATCATCTAAAAAGCCGTTTACGGAGATGAAACTGTTGATCGAAATACTGTTAGTAGGAGGGAAATAAAACTTCGTTCTTCAGAAGCTAGTAACATTGAGGATGAAATTCGCACTTATCGACCAGTATCTGTGACCGATGAGAAACACCAAAAAGAAGTGGATTTATCGATTCAATATGGCCGCCGCATCTCTGGAAAACGTATCTCCACCCAGGCACATCGAAAAAACGAATAGGACACATTACCACTCACCTAGGCTGCCATAAAATCTGTTCGAATGGGTACCGTGCAAACTCACACGAATGAACAAACAACAACGAAAGGAATGTAGTGAACAGCTTCTGCTTCTGAAATATTGTCTTGGACTTCCTTTTCAATATTATGACGGGAAATGAAATTCGGGTGCAGAATTACGACCCAGAAGAAAAATGGCCGAGCGTGGAATACCGGCACTATGATTCGCTAAAATTCGAAAATCCAAAATACAACCGTTTGCAAATAAAATTATTTTGACATTGTTCTGGGATTTCGAATACACATAAATAACCTGGAAGGGCGGGGTCGACTGTGTAATGTTAAAACACTTTAAGAGTCGTGTATGTCAACCCACCGGGTTGGTCTAGTGGTTAACGCGTCTTCCCAAATCAGCTGATTTGGAAGTCGAGAGTTACAGCGTTCAAGTCCTAGTAAAGCCAGTTATTTTTACACAGATTTGAATACTAGATCGTGGATACCCGTGTTCTTTGGTGGTTGGGTTTCAATTAACCACACATCTCAGAAATGGTCGAACTGAGAATGTATCAAGACTACACTTCATTTACACTCATACATATCATCCTCATTCATCCTCTGAAGAATTATCTAAACGGTAGTTATCGGAGGCTAAACTGAAAAAAAGAAAAAAAAAGAAAAGGAGTCTTGCATGTCATATTCGACAATCCGCGGAGACTATCCGCGACCCAACAGCGCTTGGTCACATACATCATATACAACCAACCGCTCTTGTGAGATTGAAATTTGAATTTATTCCACATCGTCCGTACTAAACAAAATTGACGTTCTGCGATTTTCACTTCTTTTCGCAATTAAAGAAGACTATTAAGGGTATTCATTTCATCACGGATGATGAACTGAAGGATTCAGAAAAGTCAAGGAGATCTTCATTCATGGAATGAGAAAACTGGTGAACCGTTAGGAGAAATCTGTAGCTGTAAACGGTGTACATGCGGATAAATAAATGTAATTTTTTTTAGCCAATAAGATATATTTTTTTAAGTATTTATTTCATTTGGTTATTTCTTTTCATCTGTAAGTTATGAGCGATTGTGAATTACGAGTACATTTTAGAAACACCTTGTAGTACCATCTAATTAAAACTATTTGAATTTTTATAAGAAAAAATCAACTTATAAAATTTAAAATATAATTTTGAGAATGTTAAACATTTATTAAATCTCTTGAATTAATTATTAAAATTTCGCAAATGTGTTAACAAAAAAATAAAAAATACCATAATGTACAAAGTCTGCTTTATTATTAATGTTTACAAAATGGAATAAATAACATTTTTCGATTAAATATTCAATCATTATTTATACCGTTCAAGAAATGAATTCTCTTTTTAAGTTCTTAGCTTCAAATGCAGGAGACCTTGAACATCGTAAAACCATGAATTCGGGAGATACTGGAATGAAAGAATTAAGGATTCGGTGGGGAAATGGATATACTTTGATCTAATAATTATAAATACATTTTTAAATAGATATTTCATACATTTTAACGTTTTGTCTATTTTTATGACGAAATCCTACTGTTTAAAAGATGCTTCTGTTGTGTGTTAGAAGATCTTTTAAAATAACTGTTTTACAATTTTAAGATAATATTATTTCGCTTCTAGCGCTATAGCAGAGTTTCAGAAGGGAAAATATTGTAATCGATCCATTTGGGCATATGCGGTTTTCGCTGGACCTTGACGTTTTGACACCTAAGGAACAAAAAAAAAACCGGATGGAAATGTTCCCCGAATGTTCGCATGTACGTGTGTGTGTACGGTCTCGCACTCCTTGTATATCCAGAACTACTGGACCGATTTTGAGCAAATTTCGTCAGATTTCTGTATAAGGGACATTGGTGCCATTAAATTTTCAATTTAAAAGGTCAACAGCAAGGTAAGGGGGGCTTTACAAGGTCATCACCTCGAGATTTCGTCTAATTAAGATCTTTTTACGTACATTTGTTAACAATTAAAAAAGAATAAAGTGTTCTAAATTAACTAGTAGCTAAGTGGGTATTCTGCGTAAATAGTACCCCCTCTCATCACAAGGAGCGCTAGTGGAGCACTGACGTACAGTTTTTTATGATTTTTATGCCTGTGAGTTATTTACGATTAATTGCCTCCTGAATTGACGGAATACCTGTAGAATTACTGCGCAGTGCAGGGGAGGAGGCGATTGATAGATTATACAAACTGGTGTGTAATATTTATGAAAAAGGGAAATTTCCGTCAGACTTCAAAAAAAGTGTTATAGTAATGATACCAAAGAAATCAGGGGCAGATAAATGTGAAGAATACAGAACAATTAGTTTAACTAGTCGTGCATCAAAAATCTTAACTAGAATTCTATACAGAAGAATTGAGAGGAGAGTGGAGGAAGTGTTAGGAGAAGACCAATTTGGTTTCAGGAAAAGTATAGGGACAAGGGAAGCAATTTTAGGCCTCAGATTAATAGTAGAAGGAAGATTAAAGAAAACCAAACCGACATACTTGGCGTTTATAGACCTAGAAAAGGCATTCGATAACGTAGACTGGAATAAAATGTTCAGCATTTTAAAAAAATTAGGGTTCAAATACAGAGATAGAAGAACAATTGCTAACATGTACAGGAACCAAACAGCAACAGTAGCAATTGAAGAACATAAGAAAGAAGCCATAATAAGAAAGGGAGTCCGACAAGGATGTTCTCTATCTCCGTTACTTTTTAATCTTTACATGGAACTAGCAGTTAATGATGTTAAAGAACAATTTAGATTCGGAGTAACAGTACAAGGTGAAAAGATAAAGATGCTACGATTTGCTGATGATATAGTAATTCTAGCCGAGAATAAAAAGGATTTAGAAGAAAAAATGAACGGCATAGATGAAGTCCTACGCAAGAACTATCGCATGAAAATAAACAAGAACAAAACAAAAGTAATGAAATGTAGTAGAAATAACAAAGATGGACCGCTGAATGTGAAAATAGGAGGAGAAAAGATTATGGAGGTAGAAGAATTTTGTTATTTGGGAAGTAGAATTACTAAAGATGGACGAAGCAGGAGCGATATAAAATGCCGAATAGCACAAGCTAAACGAGCCTTCAGTAAGAAATATAAGTTGTTTACATCAAAAATTAATTTAAATGTCAGGAAAAGATTTTTGAAAGTGTATGTTTTGAGTGTCGCTTTATATGGAGGTGAAACTTGGACAATCGGAGTATCTGAGAAGAAAAGGTTAGAAGCTTTTGAAATGTGGTGCTATAGGAGAAAGGTGGGTGGATAAAGTGACAAATGAGGAGGTATTGCGACAAATAGATGAAGAAAGAAGCATTTTGAAAAATATAGTTAAAAGAAGAGACAGACTTATAGGCCACATACTAAGGCATCCGCTTTATAGTCGCTTTAATTTTGGAAGGACAGGTAGAAGGGAAAAATTGTGTAGGCAGTCCACGTTTGGAATATGTAAAACAAATTGTTAGGGATGTAGGATGTAGAGGGTATACTGAAATGAAACGACTAGCACTAGATAGGGAATCTTGGAGAGCTGCATCAAACCAGTCAAATGACTGAAGACAAAAAAAAAAATTGCCTAGGTTTTTGTGTTATAGTTTGGGGGTGCAACAGATAATATTCAAACCACAGAAAGAGAAACAGATAGAATGATAGCGAGGTGGGAGAGAATGTATGTGTATGAAAAGAAATGTCAGAACATGTTAAAGCTCATATGTTTTTCAGTTGTACTTCGCACGCGGCTAAAACACTACCAGAATAAAACAAAAATAAAATGCATTATTACATTACAAAGCTGTTTTAAAACTGTCTATTTTTCAAACGATGACGTAAAAGCTATAACTAGATAAATTTCCAGCAAAATGAAAACACTGAGGTAACATTAATACACTATAATATAATACAGCAACCCTATATGAAACTAAAAATGTAATATTTCTTGAAGCAATAAAAGTGTAAAAATATATTATAACAGGAAACTGGATTGTACAAATTTAATTTAAAAACTCTCTTAGTCAATTCACAATTCCATTTATAACATCTACGTTTATTTTCCAATAACAAAAAAAAAAGAAAAAATAAATTAACCTATTTTTGTATTGTTAAGAGCAAATAAACAAACAATATTTAAAAATATAATACGTTTCCATAGAAACATGTTTTTAGTTCAAAGTATGAATAATTTTAATTGTGTTTGAATGGATACGTTTACAATATAATACGCAGTACTTTCGGAAATTTGCTGTGCACTGAAATATGGAAGTGTAATGACAAAACTTTCCCAATTATTACTTTGTATTTTTATTTCATTATTTTACTAGCTGCAGGGCGAGCCTATGGCACGCTTCCGGCCGGGCGGCGCTTCTAAATGGGATTATTAGGTGTTGAAAACTGATTACCTCTTGTGTAAAAATATCTTTTTTTGAATGATGAAAATTGATATAACGAAAGTTAAATTAGAAATTAACTCTAGAAACTGATACTAACTAATCGGTATTTTCCCATACTGATCAGTACATTCCGGTGACTACATTTTTGTTGTGGTTATATATTTCATGAAGAAAACCAATCACATAAATAACACCACCCTTAAATTAAACGTAATAAAAGGTATAAAATAATTTTAGGACGGTATCTCAGAGTGGATTAGATTGTGATATGTAAGATTATGTGAAAGTCATAACTTCAAATTAAAAATTTGATGTTTTTGCCAATTTTTTGTTATGCGTGTTTACATCTCACTCTTTTAGGCTCATAACGCATAAGAAAAAATTGGCAAAAATATCAAATTTTTAATTTGAAGCTATGTCTTTCACATAATTTTACATGTCACCATCAAAGCTTGTTGTCAAATCCATTCTGAGATACCGTCCTAAAATTATTTCTTACATTTTAGTGCGTTTAATTTAAGAGAGGTGTTTTAAAAAGTTTTTTAAATATATTTTTTATTTTTTACTTTTTAGTCTTCATAAGTTTATACTTCACAGCTGCGATTAGCGTACATGTTTGACCGTATTTAGCGAAAGATCGGATCGGTACGTTTTATGGTGGGTAAATGTAAACAAAACATAGGGCTAAACGATTTAATTTCCGGATAACCAAGATCCGGTCGAACAAGGGTGTACCCGATGCGTTAACCAGTTAGCGCGCGATCTGCTGATACATACGCCGTTTGAATTGTGAAAATCGGACAAGCGGTTGCCGAGATATTACGGTGGCATCCCATCGCACCTCTCCAATTTCCGAACGGCGCTCCGGGGGAACTTTAAAATATCATCATTTGACGGGTACCACTGGGAGCGGATGGAGTATCGTTTAGGGGGGATCGAAAAAAAATGTTTTCGAGCGCTAGGGCCGACCCCGTTTTCTAGACATTTGCGATTATCGTCCGAAAAATTGATATATGATAATATAGCAAGCATAGATCTGATCACCACAAGACTTGTACTAACAAATCGGGATTTTCCGCTAGTGATCGGTACATTCCGGTGCTAAGCTAAGGGGGACGCACACACAGACAAATACAAATGCCGTTTAGTAGGCTAGGGTAGAAACGGATATTACAATAACTGGAATGGTTTATAAAAGGTATTGAAAATGACTTCCTCTAACATCAATACAACACTGCACTCGTTTTAATTTGCTTTTAAACACTTTAACCAGTAGATGTACTGGAATGTCTCGTACGTATGCCGTTATTGCGGGTTTTTAGTTCGTCTATCGTGCATGGTCTGTTACGATGCACTGCTTATTTCACTGGCTACCATAGAAAGCAATCTGGAGAAATCAGTGCAAGCTACAAATCCTTCGAAATGATTCGTTTACCAAAGACACTTTGTAAAAAAGTCATTGACCTGTTAGCTGTGTGCGCTGTGGAGTCATCTTGTTGGAACCGACCGCGATTGATTTTCTCTTCAGTTAACTGATTATGATGTTTGTTAAAACAGCACGATAACTATTAACTGTATTTTCAAAAAAGATTGGACCCACAATGCGTGTTCTATTCGCACTCAACCAGAATCCAATTTCTGCTTATTGTAAAGATTGTTCGTGTAATTCATGGAGGTTAGATGTCGACCACAGTCGTGCATCGTGCATTTTGCTTATTAATATATCCTATTAGATGAAAACACGCTTCATGTGTAAAAAACCGGTGACGTCTAGGATACCTATGGAATTTGGTCGATAAAACGTTTAAATCATTGACAGTAATTTAGGGGTTTGGCATAATCTATAAGTTTCAGTTCTTGAACAAACATTAATTTGTAGGGGAAAAGTTTCAGTTCTTTTCTAACAGCTTTATATGGGGTAGCAAGTCCGATAACTTGCTCCTGTGCTAACTTATTAACTTTGATGAACTTTCGGCCATAGCATCCGAAATACCGAGTAGCTTCTATTCATTTAATTTAGGTGGTCTTCCGCTTCGTCTTTGCTTCTTTGACAGAGCCTGTTGCCTGAAATTTTTCGAAAAGAGTTCGAACTGCATTGAGGTGGGAAACATTTGGAAACGTTTCAGAAAACTTGCGTTTCAATAAATCAGTGTATTAGACGTGTTCAGCGAGAAAAATACGTTCCTCTACCAAAAGAATCTTTATGCTTCTCGCAACTATTGATTCTGATAAACGAAACAAAACACGTTCAATCAAAACTCAACAACTGTCGTCTTGCTTTATTACTGAGCAACACCCAACAAACCCACAGGGCAACCAACCTTACGCCGAAAAAATAGAATGCACCATAAGTAACATTACACAGGAAAACTGAAAGTGACACTGCCTTTTTATAAATTTTGAAAGGCAGACCCTCCATTAAAAATTACAAATTTTTATTTCCTTGTACGAAGTAAAGGAAATATTGTGATCGCAAATGATTCGTTTACCAAAGACACTTTGTAAAAAAGTCATTGACCTGTTAGCTGTGTGCGCTGTGGAGTCATCTTGTTGGAACCGACCGCGATTGATTTTCTCTTCAGTTAACTGATTATGATGTTTGTTAAAACAGCACGATAACTATTAACTGTATTTTCAAAAAAGATTGGACCCACAATGCGTGTTCTATTCGCACTCAACCAGAATCCAATTTCTGCTTATTGTAAAGATTGTTCGTGTAATTCATGGAGGTTAGATGTCGACCACAGTCGTGCATCGTGCATTTTGCTTATTAATATATCCTATTAGATGAAAACACGCTTCATGTGTAAAAAACCGGTGACGTCTAGGATACCTATGGAATTTGGTCGATAAAACGTTTAAATCATTGACAGTAATTTAGGGGTTTGGCATAATCTATAAGTTTCAGTTCTTGAACAAACATTAATTTGTAGGGGAAAAGTTTCAGTTCTTTTCTAACAGCTTTATATGGGGTAGCAAGTCCGATAACTTGCTCCTGTGCTAACTTATTAACTTTGATGAACTTTCGGCCATAGCATCCGAAATACCGAGTAGCTTCTATTCATTTAATTTAGGTGGTCTTCCGCTTCGTCTTTGCTTCTTTGACAGAGCCTGTTGCCTGAAATTTTTCGAAAAGAGTTCGAACTGCATTGAGGTGGGAAACATTTGGAAACGTTTCAGAAAACTTGCGTTTCAATAAATCAGTGTATTAGACGTGTTCAGCGAGAAAAATACGTTCCTCTACCAAAAGAATCTTTATGCTTCTCGCAACTATTGATTCTGATAAACGAAACAAAACACGTTCAATCAAAACTCAACAACTGTCGTCTTGCTTTATTACTGAGCAACACCCAACAAACCCACAGGGCAACCAACCTTACGCCGAAAAAATAGAATGCACCATAAGTAACATTACACAGGAAAACTGAAAGTGACACTGCCTTTTTATAAATTTTGAAAGGCAGACCCTCCATTAAAAATTACAAATTTTTATTTCCTTGTACGAAGTAAAGGAAATATTGTGATCGCAAAAAAATTTGGTTTTCAGATTTCAACGGAAATATCCATTTTGACCATCCCTGAATCCATCTTGACTAGTTTTGCCGTGACGTCTATACGTACGTATTTATCTGGCATAATTCGAAAACGATTAACCGTAGGATGTTGAAATTTTGGATTTACGACTGTTGTAACATCTAGTTATGCACCTCCCCTTTTGATTGCAATCCACTGAACCAAAAATGACCAAAAAAGCCCAAAAAACATTGGGTTTTGGACTTTTTCTTAACTTCAGTAATAAGCTCTCATTGACAGTTTTTCAACGATATATCATAAGTTGTACTTATTTTCATTGGTTCTAGAATTGTAGCCGAATAAAATTTTAATTAATGAAATATTAGGGTTTTACAAGGGGAAGGCACATCGGTTGGAATCAGACTTCTTCTCTTTTTTTAAAATTTAATATATTGTATTAATAATAATTATTAACCTCTGATTATAAAAAAAATACGATAATAATTCAATAATAAAAATCAAAAATCAAAAAATATCAGAAGTTATTAATCAAATAAAATTTCATGTACTATTTATTTAAAAAAAAAAATTATTTATGTAATTTACGCGTTACAGGCATACAAGGAAGTCATGTGGTGTCCACATCAGATTATTTAGATTTCGGATTTTTGGAGTCTGCGTCAAATTTATCCAATAATTTTATCAATAATTATTTTTACTTTGTTTGACTTTGTGTAAATTTAATATTTACTTTTTTTGTATCTTAATAAATTCCGAATCATTAAAAAAAATTTCTATCAATTTATGAAATTTACCAAGATATTCCTTTACAGAAACATTATTCATTTGTCAATGAATTGTTAAATAATGCTAATTAAAACAGTTTTTTATTAAATCCCCTGAATTTTCTCTGTTCTGTTCAACATGTAAATAAATATTATTTAAATAATATTTATTAACTTTTTTTTTTAATTATGATTTTATATTTATCATCTTCAAGAAATTATTTAAATATTATTTCATGTTTTTATATTTTAAATAATTCTAACGTAGAATTTTAGTTTTTTTATTTATGATTTATTGTGTACATTTTGTGATAATCCTCTGATCAAGAGTTTACCATGATTTCGTTTGATCCATCTACCGCAGTTTTTCGTTTTGTCGTATTATATACCAATTACAATAAAAAATATCTATGTTTGAAATCTAACTAAGAATAAATTTAGACCTTTATTTTTATATCTTTAGAATTTCTTAAAATTTTAGAAAAAAATTTACACATTACTTCCAGTTATTTCCTCATTTTTTTTTGTCTTCAGTCATTTGACTGGTTTGATGCAGCTCTCCAAGATTCCCTATCTAGTGCTAGTCGTTTCATTTCAGTATACACTCTACATCCTACATCCCTAACAATTTGTTTTACGTATTCCAAACGTGGCCTACCTACACAATTTTTCCCTTCTACCTGTCCTTCCAATATTAAAGCGACTATTCCAGGATGCCTTACTATGTGGCCTATAAGTCTCTCTTCTTTTAACTATATTTTTCCAGATTCTTCTTTCTTCATGTATGCCGTTCATTGTTTCTTCTAAATCCTTTTTACTCTCGGCTAGAATTACTATATCATCGGCAAATCGTAGCATCTTTATCTTTTCACCTTGTACTGTTACTCCGAATCTAAATTGTTCTTTAACATCATTAACTGCTAGATCCATGTAAAGATTAAAAAGTAACGGAGATAGGGAACATCCTTGTCGGACTCCCTTTCTTATTACGGCTTCTTTCTTATGTTCTTCAATTATTACTGTTGCTGTTTGGTTCCGGTACATGTTAGCAATTGTTCTTCTATCTCTGTATTTGAACCCTAATTTTTTTAAAATGCTGAACATTTTATTCCAGTCTACGTTATCGAATGCCTTTTCTAGGTCTATAAACGCCAAGTATGTCGGTTTGTTTTTCTTTAATCTTCCTTCTACTATTAATCTGAGGCCTAAAATTGCTTCCCTTGTCCCTATACTTTTCCTGAAACCAAATTGGTCTTCTCCTAACACTTCTTCCACTCTCCTCTCAATTCTTCTGTATAGAATTCTAGTTAAGATTTTTGATGCACGACTAGTTAAACTAATTGTTCTGTATTCTTCACGTTTATCTGCCCGTGCTTTCTTTGGTATCATTACTATAACACTTTTTTTGAAGTCTGACGGAAATTCCCCTTTTTCATAAATATTACACACCAGTTTGTATAATCTTATGATGATATATCGTTAAAAAGCACTCAATGAAGGCTTGTTACTGCAGGTAAGAAAAAGTCCAAAATCCAAATTCTTTTGGATTTTGAGCGTTTTCGGACACTTTTGTTTCTGTTGATTGCAATCAAAAGGGAAGAGGCACAAGTAGATGTTACAACCGTCCTAAATAAAAAATTTAAATCGTACGTACAGACGTCACGCTGAAACTAGTAAAATGGATTCAGGGATGATCAAAATGTATATTTCCGTTGAAATCTGAAATTTTATAACTTTTACTTCGTACACGGAAGTAAAAAAATAATAACTGAATTGAGTTAAATATGAAGGATGTTAAAATAAAAAGTAGAAAAAAAGGTACTTTATGATTTAAATAATTTTCTATTGTTTCGTTTTTCGCTAATATTAGTTTGGTTTTTTCTTCCATTATACACAAAGGAATACAAATCTGATAACTTTATAATAAGCAAACCTAAATAATTTAATGGAATATATTTCTTTGGTGTAGAACAAAGCACGATCTCAAGTTTTTAGTAAACTTTCTGTTATCTTATAAGTTCATGGCTGAGAATACTTTCTATTTTATATTAAAACAAGGTAAAATACAATGCTGTTTAATGAACAAAATACTAAAACAAACTATATCTTTCTTAATAAAAGCAGCTTAATTATTTAAAACTTTGTTAAAGAAATATTTTAAACAGTATAAAATTTAATTTGTATTACGAGCTCGTGTAACCAAATAAATTACCAGTTATAAGATATTATACGGCGCATTATCTATTTACCCATAAGTTTCTAGCCCATTACCTTTCTAGTTAGTAGAAGATTTTTTTTTTCAAAAAAATTACCTCCCTGTTATAAAATTATCATTTCACTTTACTATAAACCTTTTATTTTTTTCAATTTATTAGAAAGAACATAAAAAAACCATCCTCGACAAAAATAGTTATACCTTAACAAATTCATCTATAACTGTTTAAACATTTGTCCAAAAACACACAAACTGAACAAGCAGTGAGAAAAAATTGATTATAAGATAATAATTATTACGGCATAAATTACGTTTCACTTTGATATAAAGTCGGATTAAGATTAAAAAATAAAGAAAATTTCATTAATTTATATAAAACCCTAAATAAAAAATAATAATACTAAATAATAATATTATAAACAATAATGACATAGAACTAGTAGAAAACTTTAAATATTTGGGGGAAAACATCACGCACAACCTCCAAGAAAATCCAAACTGGAATGAAAGAATAAATAAACTCATCAAAGCCACAATAAAAACACAAAACATCTATAACAAAAAATGCATGTCCATAAACATAAAAATAAGACATTATAACTCAGTTATCCGACCGGAAATACTTTACGGATGCGAAACCATATTTGGACCGTACCAGACAAGGTTTACCGACAAACTGGAAAAGATTGAAAGACAGATTCTACGACGATGCATCGGGAAAAACATTAAAAAAGACGGGATTTGGAGAATTATTCCAAACGAAGAGATTTACATAACGATCATCCCGATAACTAATAAATTTAGAAAGAATAGAATTTCCTTTCTAGGACATATTTTCAGAACGGAAGAGACCAGAATTATCAGACGGATAATCGAACTTTTCTGGAACAAGAAAACCAGACCGAACCGGTTATACGAAGTACAGAAAGACATGGAGGAATTAGACATAACCCGTGAAAACCTAAAAACGAAAACCGGAAACTATGAGAAATTAAAAAATAAAGAAACAAGATTCCTATCATAACCCAAGAAAACAATAAGCCGGGTGTACTCTGAACAAGAAAGGGCAAGAAGATATGAAACCCTTAGAAATTACTGGCAAAAAAGAAAAGCTGAAAAACAACAAATCAGCAAGAAAAGAAAGAACTTGCCAAAAAAAAAAGAAAAGAACTAAAGTGATCCATTATGGTGTTAAAAGTAATAAAAAAAAAAAAAAAAAATATTATATTAATAATTATATTTATATTAAATAATAAATTTACATTTTATGGCTACCCCTTAATTTGGGTCCCAATAATTACAGAACGGCTTAATTTTATCGAAGGCGCAGAAATCAAATCGAAATTTTTCGCTAGCCGGTACTCGCTAATGAAACCGTTTTTGAAGTTATATTTACAGATTTTTACCAGTAGAACATTTTTTGTCTCATCAAAATGTGTAATTTTTAGTTTGTTGCAGTTTTTTAATCACCCTCTGTGTGTGTGTGTGTGTGTGTCTATATATTGATACACACACACACACACACACATATATATATATATATACATTTATATACATATATATATATGTATATGTATATATATATATACATTTATATATACATATATATATATACATTTATATATATTATATATATATACATAAAAGAACATCTCCTGACTGACTGATTGATTCACCAACCTCCAGCAAAAAAACTGAGATAAATTGATGAAAATTTGGATACATATTCTACACTAAGTGTTCTACTAGTGCACACTAAGAGAGGCCTTTTCGAGTTTAAATAGTTAAAATGGATAGAGTTTTTTTAAACCCGGCTATTTTTTTAATTTCTCGGTAAAAAATGAAAATATCAAGTTGATTTTCGATGTGCACAATCTTCATATAAATATCTAAAAACAATTTCTAGATTTTTCGAAAATCGATCTTTGAAGGAGTGAAAAAAGGTAAAATATTTTTAACACTGCTTGCAAATTTTCCCCATTTCCGACTACATTAAACGAGATATACGTAATAATATAATACACCAATAATGATATACTAATGGAATATACTTGGGAGAAGTGAACAACAATGTGTAGTACAAAGAAATACAAAATACTTTGAATAAGAATTGAACAATACATTAAAAATTGGGAGACTTAAAATCAGCGTTCAAATCGATGAGATTTTATCAGTGGGTCGGAAGTGCCTCAACTACTGTGACATTATTGGTGAATTATTACAGTCATACAAACATATGGGGTGAAATATATCCCTAAAAATTCATTTGTTAGTATAAGTGCGAAGCGACTGGCTGCACCTGCCTCCGGTTACTTGACTAAAAAACATAAAATAATATAAAAAATTGACCGCGGCGGGAAACGCAAGTAACCATATAGCGAAGCCGCGACGGGGTTGCTAGTATATTCTTAAATGATCTATTACTTTTAATATGAAATTATAGTGTGAAACTTCTGCCGCATTAGGCAAAGCAAATATAAAAATGTTAAAAACTAGATTATTATAAACCGATCAGATATTATTTTTCAATTAACTATTGTAATGGGTTAAATATTATACTTTACTGACCAAAATAGAACATTTTATTAGTTAAAATTTTGTATAGTCACTGTGGAACTGCAGCACCCCCTATTTCCACTTGATATTATCGATAATATTTAATACAATGAGTCCTTTTTATTTAATTCTTTCTTTATACTTGTACAATATATAATCCTTAAGCTTAATGTCAGTAGCCATCTCCTAGTTTATGAAAAAAAAGCCACCGTGTTGGTCTAGTGGTGAACGCGTCTTCCCAAATCAGCTGATTTTGAAGTCGAGAGTTCCAGAGTTCAAGTTCAAGAAAAGGCAGTTATTTTTATACCGATTTGAATACTAGATCGTGGATACCGATGTTCTTTGGTGGTTGGGTTTCAGTTAACCACACATCTCAGGAACGGTCCAACTGAGACCGTACAAGACTACACTTAATTTACACTCATAGATATCCTCATTTATCCTCTAAAGTAATATCTAAACGGTAATTCTCGGAGGCTAAACAGGAAAAGATACAGAAATCTTTGTATAGAACTGTGCGCTTCGCAGTTCCAGCGGCGTGGTGTTTGGCTGTTGTGGGCATGCGCATTTAAGTTGCAGGCGAGGCTAAGAGGGAGAGAGGGCACTGTCGCTTCCGCAGTGCCGACCCTGGCGTGCTGGGGGAAGATTTTTTTTTTTACTCCGTGTATGTATGGAACGTTCCTTGTTCGTTCCCTTTTTTAGTTTAGTCGGTGGAAGGAATATAAAGATGGCTGAAAGCAAGGGCTCTTTGATTACCAACTCTATTCAAAAACACGCCGGAATGGCGAAAGAGAACGTGATTAGTAAAAAATAATTATGTATTTGTTTCTGCGTACATAGAAATTTAAATTAAGCACCGTTGGACTTAATGTTTTTAAGCGGACATTTTTTAACTTATATTTAGTAATACTAAAAAAGATTATCTGTATTGACATTTTATTTTTTATTCGTTTAAACCGAATACGGTTCTTACGCACAATGTGCATAAATGGCGTGTTCCAAATTCTTGAAGGTGATAAAGTGTAGAATTAGATTATTATCCTGCTTTCAGCTATTCTATTTCATTCACTTTTTTCCGGTACTTTTATTTTACAGAAAACTTTAACCATGGCCTTGAAAAAGCGACTGTGTATAATAATTTTTATAAGTAGTATAATGATTATTTAAAACTTCATGTATGTGAACGATAGAATATTTTGATCGTTTTAACTCTTATCTTGTTTGTTATTGATCCATCAGGAGCTGTTAATAACATGTTTTATAAATGTGGACAAGCCCTTATTTATCAGTGTGCATTATTAATAAACTCATAGGAATACGTAAAGTTTTAATTAAAAATTATCGATGTAATTTTTCTTTTCAGTAGGCCTAAACAATCAAAAATAATTTTATTAGCCAAATTTTAAAACGCAATAACTACTTACTCTGTACAAATTATTAACGTGACATTTTATTTTTGTATAAATAATCTCATTACGTTTTAAATAAACCCAAAACTTTGTCTTCAATGTAAAGGTTTTTCTTGAAAATTGTGGCTATTTAAAATATAAACTATTTATTAATATTTAAAACAAAAAATTTTATTCCGCAGAAACATAAACTTAGTATTAATTTACAATCGGTGATAAAAATGAATTGACCTCATATTCAATTAAGTACAGCCTACAATAAAATACACAGATGAATGTTATCGAGCTTCAGTATTTATTATAATCTATATTAACAACGTACATTATACGAGATAACAGTTATAGAAAGAAAATAGATTCTATTTTACTCTACTCTTAATTACATAGTCGCACGTGTGAACAGAGATAGACTGGTATATACATACACATACAAAGAGTGGGTGAGGAAGGGCGAGAGAGAGGAAGAGTGATTGAGCGAGTAGGGGAGAAATAGAGAGTGAGGAAGAGAGAGTGAGAGAGAATAAGTACACAAACACCCCAACATGTTGACATCTGATCAAAACACACACACACACACATATATATATATATATATATATATATATATATCTCAACTTAGTCACCTTACATCCTGTTTTGTGAATAAAACGAGAGGAAAATTCCACCTAGCCTTTTTACCCATTCCATTAACTTTCTCACTTTACGTATATTAAAATGTACAAACGCAATCGTGCATTTTAATAACATATTTTCTAAAAATAAATTTTATCTGAAAGGAGATCTAACGCAGTACAGTTCAAAAAGGTATTTTAAAGTTGTTTTCCATATATATTCAATGTTCACTGGTGCAACAAAAATCAAAATGAGGGTGGGAGGACAGATAGGTTTTCATGTAATTATGAATTTCCAGAAATCAGTAGATGTAAAATACGATTCTACACTACAATTTATTTAATACTAAAAAATATATTCATTTTTAAACGATTCAGAAAATGTAAAGTATACACTGGGAAAATATTTTTTTTAAATAACCGGGGTTCGAAAATTATGTCATTGAAAAAATATATTCTTGAGAATATTTTTTCCTTTTTTTTAATACAATTAAATGTAATTTATGTGTTAGGTTTTCCAGAAACAGTTACCAGATGTTTTTAAATTACACCTCCAAGATGGAAAACAGTGTTTTCTACACCGAATTTTATGTTTTACGTCAGATATCTTAAAAAGTACTATAGTTACACTTCTGGGACCTATTTTATCCTATTTCTAAGCTCAGATTACATAAGAAAACGCCATATTTACTCCTTAATTTGGGACCTAAAAATTAAAGTAGGGCTTTCTTTTAATTAGAAGAGTTGAAATTCGGGCGACATTTTTCGCTACTCGAAAACAAAGCATTTCCAGACGAATGTTTATATGATTTTTTTCCAATATTTTCACCAGTAAAACATATCCTGAAGGTTTCTCAGATTCTTCGTCGGACACCCTTCTTCTTAAATTCTTCGAAAAAAAAAATTTTCAAAATATGACATTTGTGTACTACGTCAATTATTCGGACAAAAAAAGGAGTTTTTTTTAAATCCTCGACAAAGTTTTTCTTAGATTAAAAAAAATACATTTCACAAACTTCGTGGTGTTTTTCGTTCCCGTATTAAACGAGGGTTATTTTTTTTCAAGGTCCGATCGGTCACGAAATTAAAACAACAGTGAAAATTAAAAATCTTTTATTTGTAACAAGTACTTACATAGTTACGCTATTTCCCTATATAGTCGCCACTACGATTTAGACATTTGTCGTAGCGTGGTACCAACTTTCCAATACCCTCGTCATAGAACGGAGCCGCCTGTGTTTTCAGCCATGTTTCTATGCTTGTCTGCAGCTCGATGTCTGTGCTAAAATGTTGTCCTCGTAGCCAGCGTTTCGTGTGAGCAAAGAGGTGAAAATCGGATGGAGCCGTCCGGGCTGTATGGTGGGTGATCAAACACTTTCCCGATGAAAACGCTGCAGGAGCTTCTTTGTTACAGCTGCAGTGTGCGGCCGAGCATTGTCACGGAGAAAGACAACGCCTGATGACAACATTTCTCTCCGCTTATTCTGATTCGCCCTTCGTAGACGTTGAAGAGTCACGTAGTATGAGACTGTAGTGATGGTCGTGCTACGTTCCATGAATTCCACCAAGAGAACTCCATTCCGGTCCCAGAACACAGTAGCCATACACTTTCTGTTGGAGAAGGTTCGCTTGAACTTCTTCGGTTTACTGGGAGAATGAGAATGCATCCACTGTTTGGATTGTTCTTTTGTTTCTTCAGTTTCGAAATGGACCCGTGTCTCGTCTCCTGTGACAATTTTGTTCAAAAAATCTTCTCCTTTATTGAGGTAGCGCTGGAGAAACGTTAGGAAGGCGTCCATTCTCATTGTTTTGTGATGGTCGGACAGCATCTTGGGAACCCATCTCGCACACAGTTTGCGGTACTGAAGTCTCTCACTCACAACGGTGTAGAGAGCTGACCTTGAAATTTCAGGAAACGAATCGCTCAATACATAAATTGTGAACCGACGATTTTCTCGAATCGCCTCATCCACTCGCTCAACGAGATAATCGGATGCCACTCGGTTCCTTCCCTGACCGCCTGCATCATGAAAATCTGAGCGTCCTGCTTTAAAGTTTCTGCACCACTGTCGCACTTTGCTGTCACTCATTAAAGTTTCACGGTACACATTACTTATTCGTCGATGAATTTCAGCCGCATTACACCCCTCAGCCTGAAGAAATCGAATTACCGCACGCACTTCACACTTATCGGGAGATGCTATTGTTGTAGACCTGTTTACATGCTAGCTGCGTATTCAGAACTAAACGAAGTGACGCGGCGTGATTGAAGGCCATACTACAGACGCTGCGAAACACATATGCGCAAAGGTTCATCCGATTTTTGCTCGGGTTTTATTTCGCGACCGATCGGACCTTGAAAAAAATACCCCTCGTAACTCAACAGAGAAAATAATTCGCACTACATCGGATAACTTCGAAATAAATTGGATTTGCAAAACTTTTATGAATACACACGTTCAAATCATCCAACCGAAAACACCGACGCGGTCTATTTATTAAAAATCGACAAGCGACAACTCCATGACGTTTGCATCAATTAGATCATCATATGGTGTATTAAAAAATATTCAACCGAACACGTTTAAGTTTTCATAAATTAAAACCAACAGACCGTAGGTAGCGTTGAACATCTGAGACTACGTGCATAAAAATAAAGCAACTGATAATGATTTTTTTAAGAACATTATTTTCAGAATGGTAACCGGTTATTATCCTAATCTATATATTAAGAAGGGGCAATGAAACTTCAATAGAATCCATGAAAAAGTAATCAGTAATAACTTATCATTACGGGTTTGTGAACTAGAGTCGTTAATATGAACTTGATGCTTGAGGTGCTGCATTCATGAAAATAGAGACGTTCAATGAATCTTGATAAGTATATTCGACAAGAAAATGTGACATTATATTATACAGCAAAAAAAAAAAACAGTACTTTATTGCAAACCAAGTTCTCAGGCACAATTTTATACGGAATTCTGTTGTTAACCGGCTTCTAAGGGTATTTAATTTCACACTACTGGATTATTTCTTTTGGGGTTTCATAAAAATAAGGTATGTCAACAAGTCACTACCTATTCATGAGATAAAAAATTAGATTCGAAGACTCCTTTGTGAGACTGAATTATATTTATGATCGGATGTCACTGAAAAATTTCGATTAATGGTGTCTGCATATAAAAATATCCACCGTGGAAATTTGTCCGATATTTTTTTTTCACATAAAACTGTAAGGAATCATATTATTAATTAAAACTAAATCCAAAGTATTTTTAATTCAAGTATGTTTTTATTAAAAATATAAAAAATAATCCCTCTTTTTAGGATAATTCATCAATTTAGGTTTATTTATCTACTCAATGACGCCCGATTAGAGATTTTCTTTTTCTAATGAAACAATAAACATTATTTTGTAATCAACTCATGAAAAATTTACCAAAGCACACAATTTTTTAACTTAAAAAAAATGAACCGATTTGAAGTCGGTTGCAAAAATGAACCGACTTCGAAGAAAAAAAGTTAATTAATAAAAGTAAAATTGCACTGAAAAGGAAAAACTAATTTTTCCACTATACTCTCAATAAAATGTGTGAAATGTATTTTTTTAAATCGTTAACAAATTTTAAATGAATTGCGAGTACACTAGATATGGATAAAAAAATTTGGGTACTTTTCAAGAAGACGCCCGCAGCCTATCTGTATAGTGAGTTGTCGTTGTAGTTAGTCAGTTAGATGACGCCATTGAAAGGAGAAAATAAACAAATAGTTCACAGTTTTTTCTTTTTAAATACATACATTGTACTGTAATATCATTAAAATAATACAATGTTGCTGTAATAATTTTTTTTTTTTTTTTTGTCTTCAGTCATTTGACTGGTTTGATGCAGCTCTCCAAGATTCCCTATCTAGTGCTAGTCGTTTTATTTCAGTATACCCTCTACATCCTACATCCCCAACAATTTGTTTTACATACTCCAAACGTGGCCTGCCTACACAATTTTTCCCTTCTACCTGTCCTTCCAATATTAAAGCGACTATTCCAGGATGCCTTAGTATGTGGCCTATAAGTCTGTCTCTTCTTTTAACTATATTTTTCCAAATGCTTCTTTCTTCATCTATTTGCCGCAATACCTCTTCATTTGTCACTTTATCCACCCATCTGATTTTTAACATTCTCCTATAGCACCGCATTTCAAAAGCTTCTAATCTTTTCTTCTCAGATACTCCGATTGTCCAAGTTTCACTTTCATATAAAGCGACACTCCAAACATACACTTTCAAAAATCTGCTGTAATAATAAAATAGTAAAATAAAGTACAGTAATTTACTCCTACGCTCGCTAACGTTGACTAGCGAGCGAAGCGAGCGTAGGTTAAGTTTTGTTAGATTATATTTATTATATAAAGTTGGATAATTTTAATTTATTTATTTCCTCCTTTCAGTGATGCCATCTAACAACTAACTACAACGACACCTGACTAACTGCAGATCGGCTGCGGGCGTCTTCTTGAAAAGTACCGAAATTTATTTGAATTTGGCGCAGATTTCAAAAAGTAACTTTCAAAGAATGTTTTAAGGGCGTAGTGAAAAAATTATTTTTTCCTCTCTAATGCAATTAAAAAAATATCATTTTATTTTATTTTTGTAAAGTTGGTACAATTTAAAAAAAATTCTTATTCTTCCTTTAGTTTTGTAAGTTCGTCATATAAACAAAACGTAAAATATGAGCAGGCCTTCGGAACAACTACTCGTAAGAGAAAAGTAGATTTTCTTGAAACAAAACAAAATGGTTTTTTTCCATTACTTTTTCTATCGATCTAATACTATTAAGCAATGGACCGGGAACCACGGCAATAAACTCATCTATCGTTAAAAAAAAAAAAAAACTAAAAAAATAATAACACCGATTCCCGGCTATCTGGGGGAAACTATGGTTCTCAACAAGGTAGCTTGAGGCGATTGTACCCCCTGGAGCTGTGTTTATGCTTAGTTGTGGGTCCGGCTCCAGGAGGGAGGGGGCAAAATGATGAACTCAAAAAAAAAAAAGAAACAAAAGTACATCGGAAAATATATATAGAATGCTCAAATTATAAAACTTTAAATTTGAGTAAAAAAATAATAAAATATATATTATTACGAAATAAATGTTTCTTATGTATAAAAAAAACATACATTAATAAAAAACGTTACTTATAAAATAATTATTAAATTTATAGAAAAAAGTGAGGAGATTTATTGATGTACCAATAATAAAAATAAAAAAAAGATCAAAAGGTATAAAAATGTTAAGCCAAGGAAATTTATAATAATAATTTAAAAAAGAGTTGGTGACAGCTGTTCAAATAAATAAACAAAAAATATATATTATTTTCCATTTATAACCTGCTTATATTTTATTTTACTAAAAAAACTTAAGCTGTATTAATATAAAAAATTAGTAATAAAATACGTCGAGTAACGTAAAATATAATAGATATTTTCAAAATAATTTATTTTTTTTAAAATGAATACTTAAAAAGTTAAAACAACTCTAGAAAGTATTCATTAATTTTTATTTTTAGGTCTATATTTGTAAACGTATGGCTTTCTCTTCTGTTCGACGTAGTATTTGCCCTTTGTTTATTTAAACAACATCCCAAACCGACATACTTTGATGTTACTAGACATGAGAGATGAATACCGTACGTATTTAATGAACTAAAAGCAATAAAACTTCTTTATAGCTTCACACAGGTCATAAAATTGGCCCACTGAGCTGGTCTAGTGGTTAACTCGTCGAAAATAAGTTGCTTAAGCTGATTTTTCAAGTCGAACGTTCTGAAGTACAAATCCTAGTAAACGTTTATTGCTTTTATACGGATTTCAATACTAGAGAGCGGATAACTCTGGTGGTAGGGTTTCAATTAATCACACATCTCAGGAGTGGTCGGCCTGAATCTGTATACGACTACACCTCATTTACATGTCATAATATCATCCTCATCTCATTGGGCCGTAGGGGGGTGACTTATTGTTCACTAGTTGAAAAGATTGCAACGTACACATTAAAAAAAAAAAGTTGGACTATTTTTTTGTAAGGAAACTTGAAATAAATAAGTATTTTTTGAAACCGATTTAAAAACATATAAATGATAAATCTATGAACGGTAAAAACCGACCTAATATTATGTGAATTCGGCCAGTTCAATCAAAGAAACTATCGTTTAAATAAGCGTTAATATACGTACGAAATGATACTAATAATCATGACTTATAAATATATTAACTGAAATAAGCAGTTAAAAAGAAAAAATACTGTCAATTTGGACGATATAAAAATTCAATTATTAGACAAATGTAGGCACTTAAATTACTCATGAATTTTCAATAAAGAATGGAAAGGTATGGGAAAAGAAATTTATTACATTAAATATTTTAAGAGAACTAGAAAAAATATTTCTTTTAAATACTAAAAATGCACGATTTTGTTTAATAGAATAATTTCAGTTTTTATAATAAAGGAATAACATTGGTTGATCTATTTTTTAATAACTTTTTTTTTAATGTATTTCGTAAACATCCCATTTTCTGCGTAAAGGAATGTATAAAGAATATTTGAGAAAATCATGTAAATTTAAAATAAGTTTATAACTAGACGTTGCACTTTATTACTTTCAGAATACTCTTCAAAATTCGTTATTTACATTAGATCGGGGGTATGAATTTTAAATTAGATGAAATTTCTATTTTTCTATTTCATTGCAGTACGATCTAAAATTTTTTATTTCTTGTATAAATAAATCGCGTTTGAGAAAACAAAAATTTTGACT
Organism: Lycorma delicatula; assembly: GCF_047948215.1. Lineage (NCBI taxonomy): Eukaryota > Metazoa > Arthropoda > Insecta > Hemiptera > Fulgoridae > Lycorma > Lycorma delicatula. The sequence continues at coordinate 8,680,053 of NC_134464.1, forward strand.
AATGATATAAACTACCCGAATTTCCTTAGTTTAAATTTAAAAAAATTAAAAAAATATAATGGAATTTCCACGCAATGAAAAACATATATAATAAACAGTCTTCATCATAGAACTTAAAATTTCGACACTATAAAACTGTAATAAAGTCGGAAGCACTTTATGCAGCAGAAACCCTGCGCAACAAAGGTCTACTAGAAAATCTAGAACAAAAACGAAAGGAAAATTATAAGAAAAAATTTAAATTAATCAAGTAAAATTAATTACAAATAACAAACTTTATACTAAAATTGAAAAATTATCAGACTCGAAAAGGAAAAGAATTGTATTTTACACCCATTTATTTAGAATGTATAACAATAGATCGGCTAAACAAATTTTTGATTTAATCTAAAAACAAAAAAAAAAAACATAGACAAACGGTTCACACAAATTCAAAAAGACCTAAAAGAACTGACGATAAGTCAGGGGTTTATTTAAAAGCGCAAGCAGAGTTCACTAAGGGAACTAGAACTAAATATAGTTGTAGCGATCAACATTTTTGGTGGTATGTTGTGTTTATTTACCTCGAATCACGAGACATTCACGAAATTGGCTCATAATAAGTAGAACTAGGCGCGGGGTTCGCGCTTCCGCGAGCACGGTTAGCTAATTCAGAGGGAGACGATGTAGGACATTCAAAATGTCCACGAGACCTACAGTTTGTATACACTAAAAATAATCATAAATTTAATAATTAATTTAATTAACTAACATTGTACATGATCTTCCATGACAGTTCAAATTGGGTTAAAAAATAATTTTTTGAAACGCTTATAAAGATCCCTTTTTTAAAAATAATAAAAATTACCTTTTTTTTTTTTTTGTCTTCAGTCATTTGACTGGTTTGATGCAGCTCTCCAAGATTCCCTATCTAGTGCTAGTCGTTTCATTTCAGTATACCCTCTACAGCCTACATCCCCAACAATTTGTTTTACATACTCCAAACGTGGCCTGCCTACACAATTTTTCCCTTCTACCTGTCCTTCCAATATTAAAGCGACTATTCCAGGATGCCTTAGTATGTGGCCTATAAGTCTGTCTCTTCTTTTAACTATATTTTTCCAAATGCTTCTTTCTTCATCTATTTGCCGCAATACCTCTTCATTTGTCACTTTATCCACCCATCTGATTTTTAACATTCTCCTATAGCACCGCATTTCAAAAGCTTCTAATCTTTTCTTCTCAGATACTCCGATTGTCCAGAATTCACTTCCATATAAAGCGACACTCCAAACATACACTTTCAAAAATCTTTTCCTGACATTTAAATTAATTTTTGATGTAAACAAATCATATTTCTTACTGAAGGCTCGTTTAGCTTGTGCTATTCGGCATTTTATATCGCTCCTGCTTCGTCCATCTTTAGTAATTTTACTTCCCAAATAACAAAATTCTTCTACCTCCATAATCTTTTCTCCTCCTATTTTCACATTCAGCGGTCCATCTTAGTTATTTCTACTACATTTTATTACTTTTGTTTTGTTCTTGTTTATTTTCATGCGATAGTTCTTGCGTAGGACTTCATCTATGCCGTTCATTGTTTCTTCTAAATCCTTTTTACTCTCGGCTAGAATTACTATATCATCGGCAAATCGTAGCATCTTTATCTTTTCACCTTGTACTGTTACTCCGAATCTAAATTGTTCTTTAACATCATTAACCGCTAGTTCCATGTAAAGATTAAAAAGTAATGGAGATAGGGAACATCCTTGTCGGACTCCCTTTCTTATTAGGGCTTCTTTCTTATGTTCTTCAATTGTTATTGTTGCTGTTTGGTTCCTGTACATGTTAGCAATTGTTCTTCTATCTCTGTATTTGAACCCTAATTTTTTTAAAATGCTGAACATTTTATTCCAGTCTACGTTATCGAAAGCCTTTTCTAGGTCTATAAACGCCAAGTATGTTGGTTTGTTTTTCTTAAAATTACCTTATTTAAAGATAAATTTGACATTTAGTAGGAATTTAATTTATGACTTCCAGTCTAACAATAAACAGTTAAGCCGCATAATAAACAGTTCAACAACAATTTGGCAATGGATTGAAAGCATCGAGAAGTGGTTAAGAGATAAAACGACATGGTGCGAAAATATTAATGATCGGTGATTATAAATTAAATTAATAATAATTTGTAAAAATTCTCGAAACGAAAGATTATAGCAGAGAAACATAGGAAAATTAAATCGAACAAAATATTAATTAAAATCTAGTTGAAAGTTGCAGTAAAAAATAAAACGTTATTTTATTGTTGTTATACTATGAAAAGAGAAGCAGGTTTCTACAGGAGTAGTGAGTCTATATTCAGCAATTAGCTGATCTCCTAGAAATATCATCCTACAATATCTAAATGAAAACTTTGGTTGCATACATTTCTGTTGCGAACAAAGAAAAACAAAACACAATCATAGTTAATTGGTAAGAAAGAAAGAAATAGAGTCATTTTTCATTCTTACTACCAATCGTATAGAACTTTCTTGATGCGACTATAGGAAATAGTGCAACCAAATTACACTTAGAGAAAAAAAAATTGTTACCTGGACTTTTATAAGTGGAAATGGTAAAGGGGGTAATAATAAACGTAAAATAATAAATGCGTAAGCGATGGTGGTGGAGAGTTGATTTGGGAAGTTGAAAAGGGGTGGAAAATGGTATTATTGCGATTTCCGGCGAAAGTTGACGTCAAAAAACTATCCAATAAAAGTTGTAGATAATGTAAAAATCTAAAATTTTTGTAGATGTCACTTTTTAATACAATCTCAAAAGTTCCGAGAAAAAAGCGTTAAGTCCTTTTTTTCGTTTTTTATTTTTCATTTCCGCAAAAATAATTTAATTTTGACGAAACTTGGTGAAAGTATACCTTTCCGTGTCTTACATAATCAAAAACATTTTTAGATAGAAAAATCAAAATATTTCCGAGATATTCATTTTTTCCGTTCCGAAACACTTTTTTAAAAAAAATTCTACTTAAAAAAATTATCTTATAGAGTTCTTCCGGTCCTTATTTTTTTTTGTTTTGACATATATATTTTGGTAAAATAAAAACAATGTATAATCACAATTCAAAAACATGCTCAAAAATGTAAAAAAAAAAAACAGAAAAATGATTTGCAACAATGAATTTTTCAGTAATTGTTGATAATTTGTTTAAAGTTACACCATTCAAGAAAACTGTGTTTCATTGTTTGACCTGAAACTTTATTTTTGTACAGAATTGCTATAAACGTCTAAGTCGAATAATTTTGAGTATCGAAGGATCTAAACAAGAGAGGCGAGTGGGTGGTGCGGTTTGAGCATTGCATTTTTGAAGTTCTATTAGGTTATCCTAGACAGGATTAGTCCCCCGTCTCTCTTACAGCCTCATTTCGGAGCAAAGACACACACACACACACACACACACATATTCAGGTATAAAGTATCATCAAGCCTAACGTGAGCGTGCGCTCAGAGACGTTGAAGGAAATACGCATAGTCGGTCCCAGCGAATCTTTCTGTGAGTATCATTTCGAAGGCCATGTAGTTAAAATATCTACATCTTAGGTACATTATTCCGACATTGTTTTACAGAAAAAAATTTGATGAAATTAAAGGGGTAAGTCAAATTTAATTTATAGCACTAAGTTATGTGTTACTCAACAGACCGAAAAGACTCGAAATAAGCGTTTTCGTTCGTGAAAAGAGGTTAATTTCAATCAAACATCTGACGTACATCATTTATATTGCAAAAACATTGTAAGTCGATCACGTTTCGGACATTGGTTTCAGATTTTTTTCAAATTTTGTACATTTATTCTATAACACAAGATAAGTCTTCATTCCAAATTTCACGTCAAAATATAAAATTTTGCCAAAAATAATTAAAATTAATTTGTTAAAGACTCGATCAGGCTGATCGATTTTTGGTATCGATTAACTTTGGTATATTCTTTTGCTCCTGTAAATGAATCAGTAATAACAAAAAATTACTTTTTTATTTTAAACAACTCTTATGATTTTCGAAATTTTTGCATTTTTTTCTAATAATCAAAAGAAATTTCTAAACGGTTTTTAACTTTAAATAACTTCTTTACTTGATTGCATAATCGATTAGCAGTACGAGTGATCCTGCTTGTATTATTTGCGATGAACCAGGAAGACATTTGAGGACGATCCAACAGAAAGCTATAAATAAGCTGATTGATTCCAGTAAAAAAAAAAGAGATCGAAAGTTCAAAAAGTAGGTAATGACGTCAGCATCTTTCCACAAACGATGTTCAGATACGTACAACTGTGACAGTGCAATAAATAATGCTGCAGCAGAGCATAGTAAAAAATGTATTGAAGATAAAAACATGGACTGCGATATACAGATTTATGTACAAAATGTCACGGTTCGGACAATTGTTCGAACGTTGACAAAATTTCAGAAGATTTCGGTGATTCCGAAGACATTTGACTTGAAATCGAGCAGCCAAGTGTTTGCCTGAACCCGGAAAATTAATTACCCGAGGAATTTAGTGATATCGAAGAAACGTTTGAAGATCAGGAAGAATGCCAGTCTAATGAAGCATCAGATGATGAATATCAAATTAAAAAGTTGCCAAAAAGAACAACATTGGCCTAGTATTATTTAATTGTAAATATCCATTGTAAAAAGTTTGAAAAATATAATAATTTCGAAAGCAAACATCGGAATTTTAAACACTAATTAAAAAAACGCTTAACATCTATGAATTCATCAAAATTAAAAAAAAGTACACTGATAAATAAAAAAATATTTTTTTTTGTTGTAGAATCGAGAAGTTTTATTATTTGAATTGAATGGTTATAGAAAATACTACACAGAAATAAATTTTCAGGTCAAACAATGAAACACAGTTTCTTTTGTATCGTTTTCCGTACAATTGAATGGTGTATAATCCAGTTTTTGAATTAAAAACAAATTTAAACAAATTATCAACAATTACTGAAAAATTCATTGTTGCAAGTCATTTTTAAGCATGTTTTTATAGATTGTTTTATTTTACAAAAAAGTATGTCAAAACAAAAAAAAAAAAAATGAGCACCGGCAGAACTCTGTACTATGATTTTTCTAAGTAGAATTTTTTTTCAAATTGTTTCGGACCGGAAAAAATTAATATCTCGGAAACTTTGATTTTTTTATGTAAAAATATTTGTGGTTATGTAAAACACAGAAAGGTACCATTAACATCAAGATTCGTCGAAATTATTTTTGCGGAAATGAAAAATAAAAAAAAGAAGACTTTTCACATTTTCTCCGAAATTTTTTGATTATGTCAAAAAGTGACGTCTACAAAAGTTGTAGATTTTTGCATGATCTACAACATTTGTATTAAATACTTTTTTGTCGTCAACTTTTGCCGGAAATTGCAATAATACTATTTTCCACCCCTATTCAACCCTGCAAATCAACCCACTCTATTCACGCATTTATTTTTTTTACGTTTATTATAACCCCCTTACCTTAAGGCACCTTAAAAAGTTAAGGCACGCCGGAAAGACGAGGTAGATTTCACCGGTGCTAAGTAGGGAATAAAAAAGATTTCCACCTTAAAGTTAAAAAAAAAACTTCAAATTTTCTCAATACGACAATGGTTGCATGTGAAAAAAGGTTTCACATGTTTTGCATACGACAAGCCCCATCTTACAATTCCAGCAATATTTTGGTCATCCCTTGCCGTAAGGGTTGGTCATATCAAAAATTGTTTCAGACAAAAGTTTTAGGTAATGTTTAGAGGCCTAACGACAATTTTAAACCATTCGATATTGTGTCTAATATGGGAGGTATGATTTTTTGTCTTTGAAATCCCATTTTTTTCACCTCTTGGGCCGATGGTTGGTGATATCAAAAAACTTTACTTAGATAAGTTTTAGGGCCTTATCCAAAGAATAGTAGGAACTCGATAACGAATTCGATATTTTACTTAAGTTATAGCAATATTTTGTTTTTTCGAAAAAGTCCTCTCCCACCAATTCCAACCCTATGGTCCGATTTTGGCCGTTAACGAACTTGACCCAGATTTTGGAATGAGTTATTTTTAAGGAATAATTTGAAAGTGATTGGCACAAAATTACGGCAGTTATCGTGTCCACAAGAAAGTGAAATATATATAGGGAAAGGTTAAATTTTATGAAGTTCCGTAATGTTCATTTTGTTAATGTTCATCAAATTTTCAGTGGTATTCATCATTTAATCTATATATATATATATATATACACTAGCAGACCCGACACAATGCTTCGCTATTTCTATATTTGAGTTTATATATATTAAATGAACACAATTGAAAGTTTGATAAAACATTACCAAAATGAACATTACGGAACTTCAAAAAATTTAACCTCTCCCTTTATCCCTTTTACCCTTTCTCCCTTTTCCCTCTTTCCTTTTCCTCCTTTTCATCATTTTCCTCTTTCCATTTTCATTTTTACCATTTCCTTTTACCTTTTCACTATTTCCCCCTTTCCTTTCTCTTCCCCATTTCTCCTTCCTTTTCCTCTTTCTTCCTTTCCTCCTTTACTTTTTCTCCTTTCCCGTTTCCATTTCCTTTTTTCGTTTTCCTCTTTTTTATTTTTTCCATTTTCCCCTTCTTCCCGTTTTACATTCTTCTTTTTTCGATTTTCCCTTTTGCAATTTTTCACTTTCTCCCTTTTTCCCCGGTCCAGTAAATCGGTCCAGTAGTTTTTAGTTTATAGCGGACACACATATCGAAAACATTGAAATGGAGTCGTAAAATATTTAGTATAGCGTGTGTTGCTTTTACGTCCAACAGATAGCGTGTTTATAATAAAAGCATCTTTTTACCTATCACAGGTGTGACATCTTAGGTATATAAATAGTAAGTATATAAAAATACGCGCGTATTTGAAACTTTCGGAGATTTAAGATTCTGAATAAACGAAAATTTACATCTATATTTGTATATACATATAAACGTTTGAGCTGACGGTGGTTTTTGGGTCTGGGGATGTGAAACGCGAAGATATGTGGAAATTTTCCGGAAGTTGAATCATGGTACAAATTAAAATAGGTAGCTTTCTTATGAAATCTACCTAAAATGCAAGTGAAAATTTAAATATTAAAAGAATGAAGGATAGTGTTATTTGTCACCACCGAAAATAAGTTGGCAAACAATTTCACAACATACTTTTAACAAAGCTAACAGAAATAAACTATTAAAACCAATACAATTTTTTAATATATATATATATTTTTAAATTAGATGAATGAAGCATAATGATACATAATAAAATCTATTCTTTACAAAATTTATTACCGAAACTAATTGCAAATGTTATCGTTGTTGTAATAATTACATATATCACTTAATAATTAATCAGAACGAGCAATAAAACGGTCGTAAACTAAATGCTTAATAAATTTACAAACGGATTTAACAATGTAACAGAAACTTGAATTAAATTAAATTACAATTAAAAGAGCTTGTCTATTATAATGAAAACTTTTTGTTAAAAGCAGTATTAAAAATAATTCAAATATTTATTTATGTAATTATTTCAATTAAAACTGTCAGAAAGAATATTTTAAACGAAAGAAGCAGTTTTAAAAAGGGTTTAGTATCAATTAAAACTACTATTATGTTTTATGGGGAAGAGATAATTTATAACCAGATACAATTACAATATAATTACATATATTATATATTATATAATTACAATACCGACAAAAAGTATATATTTTATATATATTTTTTTTTTCGATGCAGAGAACACGCAAATATTTTAGTTACTTTTGTTCTGATTTTCCTTCTTTCTCCTTTGGTAGAATTCTACCATTCTTCCACTATTTTGTGTTTTTTGTTCTTCTGTCCAGCACATGCGCTGTCTTCTTTTTTTGCATTTACAAGAATCTCTGTTCTACGGATTTTTTCTCTACATCTTTTATTATCTTGACAATCTTTTATTTTTTATCTTTAACTTTTTATTTATTTTATGTACGGGCGGAGATTTATATTTCCAAAATTTATCAAAAGGTTTTTTGTTCAGTCTATCTGAATCCATTCAAATCATATGTCCACAAAATTTAGTCTTCTTTTTTGGATTGTAGTTTCTAACTCTTCAAAAGTTTTAACTTTTTACTTCGTATTAGGAAGTATTATAATCACGAAAAATCCAAATTGACTATCCCTGAATCCATTTTGACTAGTTTTAGCATGACGTCTATACGTACGTATGTATCTCGCATAACTCAAAAACAATTAGCCGTAGAATGATGAAATTTCGGATTTAGGACTGTTATAACATTTAGTTGTCCACCTTCCCTTCTGAATGCAATCGACTGGATCAAAAGTGTCCAAAAAAGCCCACAATAAAAAAAACAAAAAAAAACAGTGAATTTTGGACTTTTTTGTAAGAATAGTAATAAGCCCGCATTGTAAGCTTTTCAACGATATATCATAAGTGGTACTTATTTTAATTGGTTCCAGAGTTATAGCCAAATAAAATTTGAATTAATGAAATATTTGAATCTTACAAGAGGAAGGCACATCGGTTCGAATGCGACTTCATTTCTCTTTTTTTTTTTAACTTTTTTTTTTAAATTTAAATATTTGTTAGTAATTATTAACCTCCGATTGTAAAAAAGTCTTTACAATCAATAATAATTTAATAAGAAAAAATGAATAAAAAATATAAATATATAAGAAATATACGAAATTTAATAAGCATACAAGGAAGTCATATAGTTTCCACATCAGATTTTTTTTGTTTAGTTTTGTAAATTTCTTTATTTCATTTGAATCTGTATCCGACTCTCGTTTTTCTTGGGCCATGGATTGTTCTTAAAATGTTCCTCTCAGTTTTTAAAAGTGATTCTAGATTTGTTGTAGTGTAGGTTTCTGTCCTACAGAGGATCACTGGTTTCAATACTGTGTTATAGTGTCTCAGTTCTACATTCATGGATAACTTTTTCTTGCGCATATTATTAGTTAAAAATTTCAAATTTTTTTCCAAATTTGGTTTCTATACATTTCTTGTTTTATTTAGAATTTGTCATTATTTCTGTTTTAGAAAAGGAGATTTGTAATCCGGCTTTTTCGGCAATTATTTTTCAAATTTTCAACTTCGGAAATTGCTTCTTTTTTTGTATTCGGCAGAAAACCCAAATATTACGCGAAAACTAAACAATTTACTCTTATTTTCCCTTTTCCTGCCCCGATTCCAAAAGAACTTTTCTTAAAATTCCAAAATCAACATTATATTCTACATATATATATATATATATATATACCGGGTGGCTGAAATTTAACTTACACCCCCTCTAACTATTTTTGTAAAAAATAGATGCCATTTGCGGCATTCTTCGTTGTACCGAGATGGGTTACTTCAATGAACGTATATTTCACTCTTTTTGATTTTTGGTCGGTGGGGGCGGGAATGTCTAAAAAATTTCAAACTGGACCGATGGTAATTTGATATATCATTTTAAAGAGCTCGATTAGATGGGAAAAATGAAGCAATTAAAACTAAATTTTGATATCTCAATTCAAAATGTCGGCCATCAGTATTCCTGTTTCAGATAGCTAGAACTATAGTTGTATGCTTCCCTTTAATTTATCTGTTATTTGACGTATTCTGATTCTCTCTTCGGAAATCAAGTCTCAATTTAGAGTTTCGACCTTCAGGGGGGCGGCACGAAAATTGTAAATGGGACATTATCGTTACGTGATACGTTGTTTAAAGGTTTTTTGACAGACAAGCAAAACTATTGGTTCCACTTGAAATTTTTGAGTTGCCCCCCGCCGCTCAAAATCAAGAAGAGTGAAATATACGTTCCTTAAAACGGGCCGTCGGTACAAGGAAAATGCCGAAAACGGCATCCAGTTGTCTCAATTATAAAAAAAGTTAGAAGGGTGTATGTTACTTTTCAGCAACCAGATACTTATAACATATTATATATTTATATATAATGAAATGGAGAAAAACTACAAAGCAAGCGGAGAAGACCAGCTTTTCGCAGAACTCTGGAAACACTCATCAGTTTATTCAGTCAAAACTTCCCTACATCTATGCCTCGTGAAAATATGGAACGAAGAAAAACTTCCAGAACACTGGACCACAGCCCTCATCCATCCATTACATAAAAAAGGGGATAAAACTAATCCGGAAAACTACAGAGGCATATCTCTCCTGGATTGCACATACAAAATCCTGTCGAGAATCATATACAACCGATGCAAAGACCAACTTGAACTGGAACTTGGGGAATACCAAGGGGGATTTAGGCCATGGAGAGGTTGCCCGGAGCAAATAATATCCCTAAAACTTATGATGGACTTATATAAAAGACGGAAAAACAACTAATAATCACCTTCATCGACTTTAAAAGGGCCTATGATTGTATACACCGACCATCCATGCTGAATATTCTGAGAAACCTGGGCCTTCACCCTAAACTCGTAAACATGATAAAATTAACTTTAACCAATACCCAGTCCAGAGTGAAATTCAGAGGTGAACTCTCTCAACCCTTCTACATAAAAACTGGATTGAGGCAAGGAGACGGCCTCTCACCACTCCTTTTTAACTGCGCCCTCGAATTTGTCATGAGAAAATGGTATGAAATAAATCCCAAAAATATAAAAATGGGTACTAAGAAAAACTCCATCACACTAAATCGCCTAGGATTTGCAGATGACCTCGCTCTTTTAGCAAATAATATTCAAGAAGCCAAAACACAAATCATGAGCCTTCAAAACCTAGCACAAAAGATAGGGCTTCATATCTCTTTCGAAAAAACTGAACTAATGGCCATAGATCCTCTGGTAATAGAGCACATTATAAACAGAAAATTAAAATAGTAAAACAATTTAAATATCTAGGGGAAATAATAACTTATAATTTAAATTAAAAAGTGACATGGCAAAACAGGACAAATAAAATGATTAAATCCCAAAAATTAACTCGGTCAACATATAACAAAAAATGCCTTTCTGCTAAAACAAAACTTAAACATTATAAAACTGTAGTACAGCCAGAAGTCAACTATGGAAGCGAGACCCTTTTCAAAATCACTCAGAAAAACCGAATTGAAAAAATTCTGAAAATAGAGAGGAGAATTGTCAGAACGTGTATCGATAAAAAACACCAAAAAGGCCGATGGTGGATTGTGCCAAATGAGGTGGTGTATCGTGAAATAGAGCCTGTTACTGATACTATGCGGAAAAAAAGAATCTCTTTCTTCGGTCATCTCATAAGGACACCGGAAACAAGACTGTCAAGAAATATCATTGAAAAGCTCTGGTTCCAAAAACTAGAAGTAGGATGGATCAAAGAAATTAGAGAAGATATGAAAGAATTGGGAATTTCCCTGACCGACCTACAGAATAAAACTGGAAAAATTACAAAGCTAAAAGATAAAAGCATTAGATTTAAACAAAAGACAGACAAACGACAAAATACAACGAAGAGGTTGTTTACGGATGAAGAAAAGAAAGCAAGATCTGAACGGATGAAGAAATACTGGGCAGCTCGAAAGAGTAAAATAACACGCTTTTCTCCGAAAAGATCCAACTAAAATTGACTTAAGTGGTCCCATGTTGGCCGTAAAAGCATAATAATAATAATATAATGAAATGGAGATATAAAAAAAGAAAATCAGTAAGTGAACGACTTTTTAATTATTTAAAACGAATTTACATTCAGCTGCTAGGATGCAATTTAATAACCTATACCGTTTATATAGGACTGTATTTTAACGGTTTATTATTATCACGGCATTAACATTTATGTAAATAGAATAAAATTCAATACCTACGAACGTAACTTACGTATACCTAAAGCCTATCATACACCTACGCGGTATAAATTTAACTCAATTTTCAGCGTAAATACAGTTTTCCCTTTACCTAAAAATAAGTAATAAGATAATTTCTCATTAATCAACTGACAGGATTAAGATTTTTTTACAGTATTTTCAAATGACGTAATTAATGACGATAATCCAAAATCACAATTTCAATTGGAATACCCTCTCTCTTTTTCCTGTTTAGCCTCCGGTAACTACCGTTTAGATAATTCTTCAGAGGATGATATGAGGATGATATGTACGAGTGTAAATGAAGTGTAGTCTTGTACATTCTCAGTTCGACCGTTCCTGAGATGTGTAGTTAATTGAAACCCAACCACCAAAGAACACCGGTATCCACGATCTAGTATTCAAATCCGTGTAAAAATAACTGGCTTTACTAGGACTTGAACGCTGTAACTATCGGCTTCCAAATCAGCTGATTTGGGAAGACGCGTTAACCACTAGACCAACCCGGTGGGGGTTTATATCCAAAACTAAATGATTTTTTTTTATTACGTTTAGATTTCTAAAAAATATAAGTTTTAGCATTTTGTTGATCAAATTGAGTTCAAAATAAAATGGTTACAATGGGTTTTGGAGATCCGGCTTTTGTTACACTAAGGTAAAAACTACTCTTTTCTTAAAATAAAATTGTTTTATAAATTGTTATTTCATGAGAAGGCCAGGTATACAAACGGTATTCAATTTAACAAGACTAATTATTGCTTTGTCAACAAATCCATCAATCATTTCCCCTTGTTTCACATCTCTTGTCCATCCATAATTACTGTCATCCCAACTCCGTGGGGAAGGCATCCGTCTTGTGACGCTTCCGGTCGCCACCCCTTCACCATTACTAGCCATCCCTGACAGGCTTCATTTGACCCAGTTGGGTTAATTGAAACCCAACCACCAAAGAACACCGGTATCCACGACCTAGTATTCAAATCCGTGTAAAAGTAATTGGAATACCCATATATTGTTACATTCCTAGTAAATTATCAAGGAAGAAAGAGAAAAAAATATTACCCTATTTATCATATAACAAACGTTAACTGCACTGAGAAAGTAGAATAAATCAGGCGTATTTATTTTCAACCAAATTTAAAAAGTAGAAGTGTTTCTTAATTTGATACGTATTTAATTTTGTTAAATGTAACTCATCTCGCCGGGTAAGTCTAGCGGTTAAACTCGTCATCGCAAAATCAGCTGGTTTTTGAAGTCGAGAGTTCTAAGGTTCGATTCCTTGTAAAGGCAGTGCTTTTATATGGATGTAATTGCTAGATTGTGAATACCGGTGTTCTATAGTGGTTGGGTTTCAATTAACTACACGTCTCAGGAGTGGTCGACCTGAATCTGTTCCAGAATACATTGTTACCGGCACATTTATGTTTGTATTGCAGCTACGTTAGGTCTGGAAAGCTCATAGAACGGTAATTGAATTTAGCTACGCATAAATACAGACACGCATACTCCTAGATCCTGGCAGTAACTGGAAAACTGTTGGTGAAAACAAACTCGACCATTATCTTTCATCAAGCAAACCAATTCGATGATTATCCATTTTTATTTTGCAACAACTCTTGTGATGGATAGGGATTTAGTTGCAAGTTCTTTCTATATAACTTCAAGATAATAAAAAATTATGCAAAAAAAAATTTTAAAACAAAAAAAAAAGGTTGTTAACGAATGCAAATTTAATTTTAATTTTCATAAATAACGCAACAGTGTTCTTTCTTAATTCGGTGAGTTACAACAGAACAAATTTGAATTGTATGACAAAAGATGTTCAAAGTGAACGACCTGTGTACCGAGACACATTTGTGACGCAAAACGTTGTTCTTAATGCCCTGATTTCTTCTTGAATGCTCGTCTTCCGTTCATTAATAGTTGGAGGATTCGATTCATAAATGTTATCCTTCAAATAGCCCCAAAGGAAAAAAATTACAACTAGACAAACGCGGAGGCCACCGCCCACAGCTAGCCATTCCTCCTGTGAAAGCTAGGTCCTGGTCCGGTGAAAGGTCCTGGTGCAGCACCATCGGCAATGGTGTTGCACCAACACCTCTTTTGAAGACAGACACATTAACTTTATTGTTGGAAACAATTTTCTTTATATGAAATTAGAATTCCTTGAAAAAGTGTACGGTATATTTCTATACTTATAGTCCGGTCTAAAAATATATGCCCCCATTCTACGATTACCAAAAACAGCGCACCATACACCGATTTTCTCATCTTGAAGTGGATCCTTAAACATCCGATGAGGATTTTCAGTCATCCGAAAGGTGTAGTTGTGCGAATTAACAAGCCGAGATAATAGAAATCGTGCCTCGTCTGAAATAAAATACAGCATCGGGTCTATCTGTCCATCGATAATGTTTCTGAGAAGCCGGTTGCAACAATTATGACATTAACGTTATAGTACTAGGCCATGATGTACTGTAAAACCTATCTCTATATTGACTAGGTAAAAAGCAAAATTTCTTGTTAAAAAAAAGTACGAGCTTGAATATACATAAAAATAAATGTTCGGACTCGATTAGAAAACTTTCTCATTTTATTAACGTAAAATAAAAATATAAAAATATAAAAAAATTCGTTTCTATGGAAATAAATAAATGTTTATCAAAATTATAATATATTCAATCAGAAAATTAAGCGAGTATAAAATATGTCGTCCTACTAGTTTTGTCGATATTATATACATTTTTTCGCTGTTATATATAAAAAAAATACAATAAATTAATTTTATTATATTCAGTATACTTTAAGTCAAATAATTTATATGAAAATAAAATAAGAGTTGCGTTAAAGCAACAAAAAAATAATAAAAATATTCATAAAAATACAAGCGTAGGAATTCTGTAAGCTACATAACAGAAATGTAGTTTGAATGAAATTGAACGCTTTAAGCATATGTCTAAGGAATAACAATAAAAAATGAAAATGTCAAGTTATTTTCGTAAAGGGAAATTGGCTATAAAATTTAATATCTTGACATACATGTCGGTTAAAATATAATTTTAGTTTTTTAACATTCAATTTTGTTTTTAAATATAATTTTAATAACTAAATGCTTTCACAAAAAGAAAAAAAGCCCCGGTAATTATAAAACTATTTAATATTAATTTCATTTAAATTTTAGATATTATATCATTACAATGTTTTTAGTATAATTTCATTAAAACTAAAATAAAAACTGATGTGATCATCACATAACTTCCTTGTACGCCTACCAAATTACATATACACTTTTTTTTTTAAAATGAAAAGTACATAAAATTTTATTTCATTAATAACTGCTGATATTGTTTCATAACTTTTTATTGAGTTATTTTAGAGAATTTGGTTTTCCAACTATCTAATTGCTGTTTATTAAAGGAAATTAAAAAAAATCTTATATCCAATAAATTAATTTCTGATCAGTGATGATACCTCCACTTAAACTGTGACATAATTTATGAATAATTCCATAGCATAATTTAAGTGTAAAGAAAAACGTCTAATATATAAAGAAAACTAAAAAATCATTCAAGGAAGTAAGCTCGTTTAAGTTCAAGGAAATAATTTCTTCCTGGCCTACTATATAACTATATAATACAGTTAAGGATATATGTATTTATAATATCATAGCAATAGATTTATTAAGGAATGCAAATAGTTATATAGTTTACCTTTATTTTACTGTAATAAAAACTACATAAAAAAGTTGGCACTTAAGAGCGTGTATATGCACCTGCTGCAAATGAAAGAAATTTATAACGGCGTACGTAACGCGTTTCATAATTACTCGGTTCGGATAAATAAATTACCACTTCAGTTTCTTCGCAATAACTTTACTAAGTAAAGTACTCTTAGTTAACCGCTATCCAGACAGTACAGAAAGAGAGAGAATAAAAATAAAGGTTAAAAAAGGTGCTGAAAAACAGAGGGAAAATAACAAATAGATAATTTATTTTAATACGTGTAGTTGAATACTGCTCATATAGGCATTCTTCAACCTAACGAGTTGAAGATTTTTCTCTATATGTGAACGCGCGCGCACACGCTCCAGAATACATTTCAAATAGTTATTTTTTACTATTACCTGATTTCATAATAGAAGAAAATTCACTATTTAATAAAAGTGCACAAAAAAGATAAAAAATCAATCTTATTTTATTTTTATCGAAAATTAAAAAAAAATTTTAATATAAACTGGTAACGATTATGTCGAACAACTTGCGTTGAGTTCCGCATTTATTTATCTGGCATGCGTTCTTATTAGCTGTAATTAGTATGATAAGGATAAGGGATTAATCCCAACTGCGCAGGCCCTCTTTTTTTCTATTTAGCTTCCGTTGTTGGCGCTTAATAGTCCCTTCTTTCCGTTAAAGGATTTTTGCTAGACTAATTCTTCTTTTTATACTTCTTTTGATTCTAACGTCTGATGTTATGGAGCTTCCTCAGTATTTACAGTATTTAAGCAGATTAATCTGCCTATTAGAACGTTTCCTGGTATTTGATTGTCAGTAATCATTACCCGTCTTTCCCTTTACAGTACAGGCTTGGAACCGGCTTTGGTGAACAAGTTCTAACAAATTACTTTTCCTCACCTTCAAGATACTATAGTGTCACCAGGCTAATTACAGCATTTGTACACTAGTTCACTGATTTTAGTAAATAAACTACTAAAAATAAAGATCTTTTAGATTTTGTACCTGAATAGTTGAATTTCATTTCTATTACCTCAAAGGTATATTGAATCACATGTATTAAAAATTTCCTTTTGTTTTCCTTTTGTTTCTCGTGGTCTATAATGTAAAATTAATTCATTGAAAACCGATATAAAACTATAAACACAAATCAACACTTATTTACTCGTAAGTTTATTTATTATTGTGAAAAAAGAGTGAAAACCCCAATTCTATTCGTTGCCGGGAGACAGATTATCAATTTATTTTATATATATATATAACTCACCGTTGAATTAATAAATGAAATAGGTGAATTGTTGTGGGTAAATATAAAAGTAAGTTATTATAAAATACATTTCTTGAATTGTTTTGGTTTAGTCAGCTTGAAAATTCGTTGTATCAAATAAATGGTAATAAGATATTTTCCTGAGTTTTTTTTTGTTATATAAAACGGTAATTTTCGTGATCTAAAAATAAGTTTGTTAAGAGAAGTAAAAAAGTAAAAGTTTTTTTTTACAATTGTTATTATTTTTTACTTCTTTGTACGAAGTAAAATTGTGATCGCGAAAATTTCTGTTACCAGATTTCAACGGAAATATCCTTTTTGACCATCTCTAAATCCATTTTGACTAGTTTCGGCGTTACGTCTGTGCGTATCTCGCATAATTCAAAAACGATTAGCCGTAGTTTATTGAAATTTTGGATTAAGGATTTTTGTAACATCTAGTTGTGCACCTCCCCTTTTTATTGCAATCGACTGAACTAAAAGCGTCCAAAATGCCAAAAATTTGGATTTTGGATTTTTTCTTAATTGCAGTAATACGCCCTCATTGAGAGCTTTACAAGGATGTATCATAAGTTGTACTTATTATCACCGGTTCCAAAATTATAGCCGAATAAAATTTTCATAATGAAGTATTTGGATCTAACGAGGGGAAGGCACATCAGTTTATCAGACTTCATCTCCTTTTTTTAACTTTTTTTTAAATTTAAATATCAATAAATTTATCAATAATTATTAATCCTGATTGTTTTTAAATAAAATTTATGAAATATATTACTTAAACGTTTCACGGAGCAATTTCAAAGTGACAGTGCACCCTAAGTAGTGATCTCTGACTAAAAAAAGATTGTTTTTAGATAGTAGTATTTTTTAAATTTTATTATACTTTGTTTCACCGTTGAGCAATTATTTAATATTTATTGTTTGAAAGTAGTTGTTAAAAATATTTAAAATTGCCACAATTTTGGTTGAGTTGTAGAAGCCAAACGTCTATTTCGTCAATTTTTTTTCTTTTTCAATCTTCTTTAAAATCATATGTCGTAACTGTATCCTTTTAACTTAAAATTTTTGAGTTGGACTACTCAAAAATGTTAAATTCCTACTTAAAAACTCAAAAACATTCAAATAGCTTTACATTTTTCAGTTCCCCTATCATATGAGCTTGATTATGGTGGTCTCGTACCGAGAAATTTAACGTTTTGACATAAAAGCATTTGCTATATTTGCTATTTGCTAATAGATATTTAAGCGTTAAATCAGTTTATTGAAATATAAATATTTAATTAATTTTATTTTAGGATTTTTAGCGACTTATGTAGAACAAATTTCTCTTCGACAATCTGCGAGACGCCGTAGCAGCGTGGGCTAAAGACTCCAACAACAGGCTGTAGTCCAGTTCTACCAACCTTTGAAATATTTAATATTTTGGCAACATTGCGAAGAAAAAGGTAATTTCCTGCAGGGAAAAGGGAGAATTTCAAGATGGCAGAGGGGTCGGGCCAGCGTTACATGAGTAAATCCTATTGGTTTGTGACATAACCAAGCCTGGTGATCCACGGGTGTAACACGATTCATGTGCTTTCAATACACCAATAAGGGATACACTTATTGATTCCCAAATCTGGAGATTTCAATTGATCATTATGTCTGATCTTCTTCCTATCTTATAGTTTTTCATGAAAAGATTCCCAATCCAATGAATCCGAATGAAGGGAGATTTTTTCAAGTTATTGCTTGATTGGTTATATATAATTTCATCGGGAGTGGGTCTGCCACCAAAACTATCCAAGTAATTTTTGTTTCCTATTCTGATGATTGTATAAATCTTTATAATCTGACATTACATAATACTAGAAAGTGCAAATTTCAACTGAGTTAATCAATAAGATGGATTATATTTTTTCCCAATTTTAGAGGAATATTACGAAAAAAATAATCCATCCCATAATAGGTAAAATTTTGTTGGAATGATTCACTATTTGTGTGTTGTCAAATTACGAAAGCAAGTTTATTAAATTATGTATATACGAAAAAAAACACTTCATAGAAAAAAAATTCCATAATTTTCTGACAGACATGTAAAATTCATACTTAGTTGAAAGGAGTTACCTAGAAGCTAAAACGGTTTTAATTAATTCGTACGCTTATTAATACACTTAGTTTATTACATGATACAAGTGAAGAAACGAAATCAAAGACAAGACGTTTTGTACAAATGAATATTTCATAAAACAATTATCAGCCAAATCAAACGGATATATCCGTGTTTAAAATCATAACAAAGATCCGAGTTGACAACGTCTTATAAATCGATGAACGCCGGCAGCACGCACGAAAAAGCACGACTCATTGTCCCGTTCCGCCTGAGCCGAGCGTACGAGCGAGAGCGCGGCACGAGCAAGAGAGAGGCACGATCCGCTTAACCGTTCGGTTTGTGCCGCATCTATCTCTCTTCCACTCGATTTCAAATTAACAATTTATTGTCATTGATTTGATTTCAGTTTATTTCTATAATTAAGAAAGTGTGCAAGTTAATTAATTAACTTATTAATTAATTAATTAATTTAATTTCTATTAAAGTTGTGCACTTGCACAACCTATAAATAATATTTAAAAATTGAATATTAATGTTTTTTAACCAGAATTTCGATTTACTTAACACGAGTTTTAAAAATATTTAGAAGTTTTATTGAACCGCCTAACCGTCGTGCAATGGAATATACTATCATGTCAAGCAGGATTTGGCGGGCTTTTTAAAAACAGAAATTTCATGAATTTGATTTATGATTTCAATTTCATCGTTTTAAACTGACACTTTATCAACATTGATTTGATTAAAGTTTATTTCTATAACAAATTATTCGTAATTATTTTTGAACAAATCATTCAATTTAAACTTGCAAAAATTATTAATATTAATTATTTTTATTATTAAATGAAATGAAAAATGGAATATTAACGTGTTTCATTAGTTAATTAAACAATCACTTCGATTCAATTTGTTTGTTTAAACAAGTAATTTTTTAAAACATACAAATCATGGATGAATTTAAATAATTGGTATTTTCATCTAGCCCAATGAAGGTTTTTCAAAAAAGCATGTGTTTGCTTCATAAGGATAACAAGTTTTTTTTTGCAACATTACAATCAAAGGTCTTTGTCACGTGCGAAACGTAGTTCCACACAAACCAATTTTTTTTTTAACATTAATAAATGAGGAATAAAAAAATCAGTATACAATTTATAAAATCTTACAGGAATTCAAAATAAAAAAATAAATAAATCAGGAAGGCGATCTCTCTAGACTAGAATTTAATAAAAGGTGTCATATATTTATATCAAAAGCAGTTGCAATAAAAATATTAATTCATTTATTAAATATTAAAGTCTTAACAAGGAGATATCTTTGTGATAAACGGGTAAATATGAACACGCAAAAAAATTAAAATTTCATAGAATATTTCCTTTCTCATCTGCATAGTATTTCATAACATATTATAACCACATTAAATGAAAAATGTTAATTTTAAAAAGCCGATAAAAGATCGCGTAACTTTCTCGGCTTTGGTCGCATTAGATTTTTATTTCAAGTACGCCATAGAGTTTTTAAATATTAATGAAAAAAATTATGCAATATTTAGATTAAAATTGTAAAAACTATACTCCCGTTAAACCCACCAGGGAGATGATCGGAGGGGGGGTATGTGGCGACCGGAAGCGTCACAAGGTGGGTGTCTTCCCCTACGGGGTTGGGATGTAAAAAATATTTAAAAAATCAATATAAATTATGCTTCATTAAAAGCGTAAAATAGAGGAAAAAAAAATTAAAAATCTCAGTAATAAATGTTGGGTCCCTAGTAAACTTCCGTGATCAGATGACGTTTTTATTATCTAAATTTTACTAAATTTAGAGCATTATATAGTTGGTTAAAACATCAAATTTTTTATAAAAAATATCGGATTATCATTTGATCCTCTAGTTTTTTTCATAACAATTACGACCTAAAAAACAGATAAAGTATCAGAAAATTATATAAAAAACAGATTAAAAACTTCGTAAGTCGGGTCTGATAAACACCTTTTTTTTAAAAAGCGTTCTCATCTTGTCTACATTAATACTTAATATAATACTTTATATTAGAGAAAAACAAACCAACATACTTGGCGTTTATAGACCTAGAAAAGGCTTTCGATAACGTAGACTGGAATAAAATGTTCAGCATTTTAAAAAAATTAGGGTTCAAATACAGAGATAGAAGAACAATTGCTAACATGTACAGGAACCAAACAGCAACAATAACAATTGAAGAACATAAGAAAGAAGCCCTAATAAGAAAGGGAGTCCGACAAGGATGTTCCCTATCGCCGTTACTTTTTAATCTTTACATGGAACTAGCAGTTAATGATGTGAAAGAACAATTTAGATTCGGAGTAACAGTACAAGGTGAAAAGATAAAGATGCTACGATTTGCTGATGATATAGTAATTCTAGCCGAGAGTAAAAAGGATTTAGAAGAAACAATGAACGGCATAGATGAAGTCCTACGCAAAAACTATCGCATGAAAATAAACAAGAACAAAACAAAAGTAATGAAATGTAGTAGAAATAACAAAGATGGACCGCTGAATGTGAAAATAGGAGGAGAAAAGATTATGGAGGTAGAAGAATTTTGTTATTTGGGAAGTAAAATTATTAAAGATGGACGAAGCAGGAGCGATATAAAATGCGGAATAGCACAAGCTAAACGAGCCTTCAGTAAGAAATATAATTTGTTTACATCAAAAATTAATTTAAATGTCAGGAAAAGATTTTTGAAAGTGTATGTTTGGAGTGTCGCTTTATATGGAAGTGAAACTTGGACGATCGGAGTATCTGAGAAGAAAAGATTAGAAGCTTTTGAAATGCGGTGCTATAGGAGAATGTTAAAAATCAGACGGGTGGATAAAGTGACAAATGAAGAGGTATTGCGGCAAATAGATGAAGAAAGTAGCATTTGGAAAAATATAGTTAAAAGAAGAAACAGACTTATAGGCCACATACTAAGGCATCCTGGAATAGTCGCTATAATATTGGAAGGACATGTAGAAGGGAAAAATTGTGTAGGCAGGCCACGTTTGGAGTATGTAAAACAAATTGTTGGGGATGTAGGATGTAGAGGGTATACTGAAATGAAACGACTAGCACTAGATAGGGAATCTTGGAGAGCTGCATCAAACCAGTCAAATGACTGAAGACAAAAAAAAAAAAAATAATACTTTATACATTAAAACCAGTACAACTGGATTTACAAAAATTAAAAAAAAGATAGTATTTTAAATACGGGTTCCATTCAACCCTAAAACATTATACGTTGGTCCAATAATTATTTTGTATATCCCCACCACTAAATACGACCGCTGTACAAAAGCAAAAAATTCAAACTGACTAAACCGGAAACACCGACTTTTTGTAGAACCCCGTTGAGTGATCTTTATAAGTATGCTGCTGCAACAGCAATTAATCTACTACCGGGAAAGTAATAATAAAAATATAAACTGGAAAAAATATTTAGTACAGACATTATTTTACCGTACATAAATTTTTATATTCATTACCCAAATAAACTATTAATAGAGAAAATAGATCGTAACTTAAAAAAGTATAAACAATTCTAAAACAGGTTTATAAAAAATTATTAATATTAAAAAAAAACACTACTGCACTTGCATCAATGTCTACCATATAAATATTAACTTCTAAACTGATTGGTTACAATAAAACAATAATCACACCAAATAAAAACGATCGATAGACTTTAAAATAGATTTAAATAACGAAAAATCACTATCCGCGTCACAATTTCAGTTTTAAAGAAAAAGAAAATATCTCAAATAATATTGTTTCATTAAAATCAAGATATTTATTACATATCCAAACATTTTTGAAACTTGGAGTAATTCTTAATTCCCCTAAAGACGCTACAACAAAGCCTTGTTAAAAAGATGGTAGACGGAAGGTTCCCCAAAGAAATAATACACCATCGACCGAAAGGCAAAAGAAATATGGGACGGCCAAGAAGAAGAAGAAGAAGATCCAAACACTAATACCGCTCAATTTTCCTTCTTTTAAAGTACTTATTGCTTCTTACTATTTGATAACTTTCAAAACACATAAAAATAATTTTCATTTTTTCATAAAAAATTAATTTCCAAATTAAAATAAATACGAGATATATTAGCATTTCGATTATTAAACAACATCAAAATGAATGACACTAAGGAAAAATAAAATTGAGTAAATAAATAAATTAACAAATAATTAACAGTACTTACAATTAAACGATTATTTTTAAAAGGGGTTTCAGAACACATATAAAAGTAAAAAATACATAAAAATGTTATCGTTTTAGACATACCGGTTAAATTCAGTTTTACTAAAAACATCTAAATCACTGAATCAATCGGTTTAATTCACTCCCACGATTTAATGCACGCCTTTTTTGTACATAAAATGGATAAAAACTTATAAAAGATAGCACGAACCTTAAACCAATCAGAGATATCTCCACCCACGAACTAAACTTAAGTGAGGGGAACGGTTCAGACTGTTACGATTAACAACGTTTACAAAAGACAATTAAATATCTGAATATCTATTACAATACATTTCTTTTTTTGTTTAAATTTTCACAAATAGTCGTGTATTTGTGATCACTTTCATGATAAGCCCAAATATTTTTTATATCTAATTTTTTAATAATTTTCCCTACATATTATAAAACGCAATCGTCGTCTTTAGAAATCAATTTCACAGATTTGGTTTTAAAGTTGAAAAATTATATTTTTTCTGTTAATAGTGTACTTTTTTTAATTATGCGTTTTTCTTTATTTAATCTAATTTTAAGTAATGTACTGGTTCACACAAATGGACGTAAAAATATATAAAACCCGACCAAAATAATGCATTTTTAAAATTAAGAGAAAGTATGAATAAAAACGACTTTAAAAGACAGTTAATTATCTTTTTTAAAGCTATTTTAAGTAAAGTATACGGTCCCCGATTTAAAATAGGACAATTAAAATAAAATAACTAATTAGGGGTAAATTACACACACACACACACACACACACATATACATATATATAAGTTAGAAGTGCTATATGAGAAATGTAAATTAAAATATAAAAATATTACGGCCATATATTTCGCCGTTTAACAGTTTTCAAAATTATTTTAAATGAGTTATTTTTAAAAACTGATTGAACTGAATTTTTATTAATCTATTGAAAATGCAAGTCATTGCATTTTCACGCATAACTTTCATTACGTAAGAGATTACCCGATAATATCCGAAAGTTTACGAAAAGTGACGAAGGTCAACGATGGTCACTCAAATACATTCTGTCTTTTCGTTTTTCCGATACACCGCACACTTGCGAAATGAAAACAAGACGAAGGAAGACATTTCATATAATTGCTTCCCAGATTTTTCTCAGAATAACTCGTAGCTCCGATTCTTTTTAAACTGAAATGGGATTTTACCAACTGCAGTTCTGCCAGCCGATAAATAAAATTGCTTTCTTAATCAAAGTTCTATATTTTAAAAAATATTCAAATAATAGTTTTTAATTAATTAAGCATAATATTAATTGATTACTAAAAAATAAAAAAAATAAACGTTACATTTGATCATTTGTTTGGGAATTTTTTCACACGTTACAAAAAATTTCATTTTTATCAATAGGAAGCTGTTACCAAGTACGAGCCAGAATAGAACTGGTTAATTGATGTCCGGCTTTCTCTCCAAGTCAATTATAGACACTCAACACATCTATTCCTTTTTAAAAAAAAGGAAAAAAGTAGAAAAAAAATTATATATACCATGTGTCCTAGACCACCCGCCCACCCAGCCTAAAATTGAAGGAAGTGATTTTTCTGGAAAATGCAAAAAAAATTTAAAAACCAAGTCGAGGGCGTTCTTTCACCTTTGGATTTTGATTCTAGGGACAAAGATTCGTAAATCTTTATCGAAACATTTTTCCATAAAGTGCCATATTTAACCTCTAAGGGACCTTCAAACTTCACTTTTCCTTTCAAAAACTTTATTAACCACCAAAAAATTGATTTTTTAATTTACAATAGTAAACCGCATATGTTTTCGTGTTTGGTGATATTTTAGCTTCCGGTTCTAACCGGATTTGGGTTAGCGAGACCGATGTTCATTTTTTAAATGGGACGTACGTTTTTACCACGGATTTTCATTATACGAACAAAAGTACGTAAGCTTAAAACATTTAAAAGTGCCTTCTTTGTTCCTAAAATGACCTTTAAAGTCTAACCGGTCCTAAATTCTTTCAAAATGTTTTCAACGCCTCGGTAATGATTAAAAGAAAAGAAAACAATTTTATTTGAAACCTTGTTCACAAGGTTTTGATGCTTAAAAGAATTTAGAGGATAAATATGGCATTTTATGGGAAAAAGTTTCGGACAAGATTTACGTATGTTTGTCCCTAAAATCGAAATCCGCGGTGAAAATATGTGTTCCATTTAAGTCGCTCACTACCGGTCGAAACCGAAAGTTAGCAATATGACCAAAAGGTAGAACAACCCCCAATTTAATTGGTGATTAAATTTTTTGCATTTTCCAGAAAAATCACTTCCTTCAATTTTAGAAGGAGTTGACAGGTGTTCTAGTACATTAGAAATGTGTGTGAACACACACACATATATATATATATATATATATATATATATATATATATATAGCTCTCATCTTCAACGTGTATACATATTATTATATAATTCATGCTTTTATAGAATTTTTATTACTGCGGTGGAGTGGTAGGCGTTTGTCTTTCACCCAGAGATTCCGGGTTCGAATTCCGGTCAAGAATGACGTTTTTTAAACAAAAAAAATTCATTGTCATCCATCATAGTTCCTGTTATTAGGTTTGTCACTACTGCACGTATAAATTACTTGAGTATGAAATCTTTATATACAAAATTATAACTAACAACTATATGAGTAAACCTCAAAAAAAACATGTTAAAACATTTTTTTCTACGCTTGTATTATAACATTTAAATTAGGCGGCTGGAACCTCTGTCATACTGAGGGTCATTAATTTAACCAATAAAAAGAGTACTATATTCAACCGCTGACCAGTCAGAAGCGAATATTGTTTAATGCATCAGCTGTTTTTTTTTTACTTTTATTTTAATCAGGTTTAATAGTTAGGAAGCAGAGATTAATTTGAAAGTAAATATTAGTTTTTTATCTTTTCAACATAATTTCTATTTTATAAAACATGTGTTTTTATTCATTAGTTGTTAGTGAGTAACACGCAACCATACGATACGGCCTAGTCGCCTAGCTTGTTGGATTCAAACTTATTATTTTATCGCAAAATGTATTAAATTATAATTAATTCGAATCAGGTAATTAAGTTTATTCTTTTGTTAATTATGTCGGATTTTTAGGAAGAACTGTCTTTAACATCAAACGATATTAAAGAAAATGCAGAATTAATGACTAATAACTTTTCGCTACAAAAATATATTTTTTGAAAAGCTTTTAAAGAATATTCTGCAAACAATGTATTCTATTACTATTAATATTTAACTAATAATAATATTATAAAATATTAAATACTATTTGCAAAAAAACATTTTTGCAAAATCGCAGCCACCCAAAAAATGATCTAAATGAACACGCTAAGTGGGTATACCGCGCCAATAATATCCCGTCTCACCAGAAGATGCGCTAGTGTA
This sequence comes from Lycorma delicatula, assembly GCF_047948215.1. Taxonomy (NCBI): domain Eukaryota; kingdom Metazoa; phylum Arthropoda; class Insecta; order Hemiptera; family Fulgoridae; genus Lycorma; species Lycorma delicatula. The sequence continues at coordinate 8,706,608 of NC_134464.1, forward strand.
GCACTGCGTACAGCTATTGTAGTAGTCTACATCAGAAAAAAGCCGTGTGACGGGAAAGTCCTACAACTGTGTTGTCAATTTTTAAATTTATTTTAAATAAAGTATGTAAATATTCTTGTAAAATTTATTACTGTTCAGGCAGCGTTGCTGTCTGCACCTTTTTTTTTGTCTTCAGTCATTTGACTGGTTTGATGCAGCTCTCCAAGATTCCTATCTAGTGCTAGTCGTTTCATTTCAGTATACCCTCTACATCCTACATCCCCAACAATTTGTTTTACATACTCCAAACGTGGCCTGCCTACACAATTTTTCCCTTCTACCTGTCCTTCCAATATTAAGGCGACTATTCCAGGATGCCTTAGTATGTGGCCTATAAGTCTGTCTCTTCTTTTAACTATATTTTTCCAAATGCTTCTTTCTTCATCTATTTGCCGCAATACCTCTTCATTTGTCACTTTATCCACCCATCTGATTTTTAACATTCTCCTATAGCACCGCATTTCAAAAGCTTCTAATCTTTTCTTCTCAGATACTCCGATCGTCCAAGTTTCACTTCCATATAAAGCGACACTCCAAACATACACTTTCAAAAATCTTTTCCTGACATTTAAATTAATTTTTGATGTAAACAAATTATATTTCTTACTGAAGGCTCCTTTCGCTTGTGCTATTCGGCATTTTATATCGCTCCTGCTTCGTCCATCTTTAGTAATTTTACTTCCCAAATAACAAAATTCTTCTACCTCCGTAATCTTTTCTCCTCCTATTTTCACATTCAGCGGTCCATCTTTGTTATTTCTACTACATTTCATTACTTTTGTTTTGTTCTTGTTTATTTTCATGCGATAGTTCTTGCGTAGGACTTCATCTATGCCGTTCATTGTTTCTTCTAAATCCTTTTTAGTCTCGGCTAGAATTACTATATCATCAGCAAATCGTAGCATCTTTATCTTTTCACCTTGTACTGTTACTCCGAATCTAAATTGTTCTTTAACATCATTAACTGCTAGTTCCATGTAAAGATTAAAAAGTAACGGAGATAGATAGATAACATCCTTGTCGGACTCCCTTTCTTATTACGGCTTCTTTCTTATGTTCTTCAATTGTTATTGTTGCTGTTTGGTTCCTGTACATGTTAGCAATTGTTCTTCTATCTCTGTATTTGAACCCTAACTTTTTTAAAATGCTGAACATTTTATTCCAGTCTACGTTATCGAATGCCTTTTCTAGGTCTATAAACGCCAAGTATGTTGGTTTGTATTTCTTTAATCTTCCTTCTACTATTAATGTGAGGCCTAAAATTGCTTCCCTTGTCCCTATACTTTTCCTGAAACCAAATTGGTCTTCTCCTAACACTTCTTCCATTCTCCTCTCAATTCTTCTGTATAGAATTCTAGTTAAGATTTTTGATGCATGACTAGTTAAACTAATTGTTCTGTATTCTTCACATTTATCTGCCCCTGCTTTCTTTGGTATCATAACTATAATTCATTAATTGTTAGTGCGTATGTTTGTATCATTCAAATGTTTGTATCGACTAAAATATCCAAAGTGAGATAGATACTTACAATTATTGATGTTCGGATGAATACGTGCAAAGATTAAACATTTAAAATGAAACTTAAAAATTTCTTAAAATTCTATCGGAAAAATTATGAATTTCAGTTTCACAATATTTAATTATTATTTAATTAAAGTTAGCTTTAGACAAAAATTTTTCTTTTTTGATTGATACAAGTAAAAAAAAAACAGTATTCATGTAGCCTATGAAGATGATATCGAGATGAGTTAAAGAGAATGAAAATAAAATGGTTTGTATCGATATAATATGTAATATGATTTGTTATCCAATTTTTTAAAGTGACTTCCCTTTCGGTAATTTATACGAGATGAAATTCATATTACATTAATAAATAATTGTTATTTTTACTGATTAAATGAAATTTTATACATTTACCTGGTAGATAAAAAAAATGTTCACTTTATAATTTTTATTTTTGAAGCATTACTATTAAGTTACAAGCTTATTGGAAATGATATAACTTGATTGTTATAGCTTCCTTCTACTTGTTATTTGCTTGAGTTTTACTTATAAAAGATGATCGTGAATTTCTTTCATAATAGAATAAGTTATATCTTGTCATGACTTATTTTAAACGTCATTCATAAATCACTACCTTAGATAATCATCTTAATTTCACAAGCGCTTGACTAAAAGAAGTAGGCCACACTTTCATGATTTGTTCTCAAGTAAATAACGTGTTTTAGACAACACAAATGGAAATCTTTTCCAAAGGTTGTATACTTAATGGACATATTAAAATTAACTGAATTGTAATTTCAATACTTACTTTATGTAACTTTAAATTCAAATTACTATGAGAAACTTTGTTATTTTCTATTATTACTTACCTGAACCGTAAAATGTAGTAATAATAACAAAAAAGAGAATCTTCGCTTACCTGCAACAAAGAAAAAAAATTAATTAAAACATATTTGTTTTAATTAAAATCAAGTTTTTGAGTAAAAGATTGAAATTAAGGGTAAAATCAAACATAAAAATGTAATGGTTAACTATGATTTAATATTATCGGTGGAGATAATTTTTATCTAGCGTAATACAATGACCTCTGAACAGCTGCAAAACAACTTTAAAGGAAACTGAGCTTCTTTAGAATGGGTATGACAGAATCCAGTTTGTCTACCCGGAAGTACACGATACTATGCGTCGGGAGGATGACGACAGATGTAAACGGAGAAAAGACCGTGTGTGTGTATATATATATATATATATATATAAATATATATACGCCTTTAATATTATTTCTGCATTACACTGATCGATTTTTATAGTTATTCTGATTACTCTTAACCAAATTAATTAAAAATATTAATCAGTGTACTTAGGGCACTTCATTATTAATACAATAATGATTTATCATTTATGTTTACAATAATTTATATATAATCTTCATATTTAAAATAAAATAAAATAAAAACAACAGTTTAAGGAATATTCTAAGCGCATACAACATCATCCATTGTGTATCATTGGCAAAGAAATGGAGTTGTTATATCTGTCTGACATTTATATATTTTCATAAGCAGAGTCTGTCAGGTTTATATGAAGGACACATAATTCGTTCAAGGTCATGTGAACCCCCATGAATTACATCGATACATCGGATTTAATTGCGACTACCAATCAACATGGCGAAATGGTACAGTCTTTTTCTTTCAACCGAAAAATTGTCGATTCAGGTTTTATTTTACTTCGATTGGTATGTGATAATACGTTTTATAGATCACGTCTCTATACTAATTTTTAAAAAAACAAGTACATGGAATTAATGTAAAGGTAAGTGCATTAAACATAAATAATTACAACAAATTAATTCACAATTCAGATAGCGCTGATGAAAAATCACTAGTTATTTAATTAATTACATTATTGTCAAATTTTTTTAGTTTTTTTTCTTGGGCGGACAACGAACTGTGGTTATCAGCGCCTGGACATAGTTAAGAATGAAATAATATAACGAAAAATATTCCTCATCCACTGTAGAGCACAAATGTAAAGTGTCTATACCGTTTGCTAAAGGCGAAATAAAAAACAATGAACTGAAATACAATATTAAATATCTAAGTTAAAACAACAAAATTATCATCTAACGTATGCCACACGCATGCGGCCAACTGCGTGCCAAAAAAGGTTTTTACATACTCGTAACGACGGTTATCTACATCGAGTATTATTTTTCTGACGTAACATATGCTGAAAGTTTTACATTTAGTGACTGCTGTTTTATATTTTTTTAATCAACTTTTAATACTGTTTCAATTTTTTCAAATGTTTCTGACAGAATAGTTCCTGTAATTTGTGATCATTGTGACAACCCAATTATGGGTAACAGAAAAGAATTAAATATAAGGGTGACTGACTATGGTGGTGTTTTCCATCCAGAATGTGGAAGATCCTTAAACCAAAGATCTTGATTTTCTGACTAGTAACGGGGTAAGGAAATTTGAATGACAAGTTAAGGAAAGTGACAAAACTAATAAAAATAAGATCACTGCAATTGATGAGTTTTAATTGCAACGACATATAGGTGGAACGATCTAGTGAAGAAATTTTTAGAATTTTAGATAATTTTTCAGCTTATTGCTAACCGGGAAGAAACGCTGATTGTAATAATAAAAGAATGGAAAGTTTCTTTGCAGCTGTTAAGGAGCTGAAGGACGACTTTGAAGGAAAAAACCTGAAACATTACTAACGGAATTAATACAGTGGAAGGTACAATGAAAATTCCATTTAGTAGATATAGTAATGTAACTAAGCGTCAGAAGAGAAAAAAAAGTCAAGTAAAACTGCGGTTTAACTCGCAGCTTGTTAAGCCTAAGAATAAAGCCCTTTGTCACACTTCGTACGGGCACGGTAACGATGGATGATGTTTCTGGACTTATTTCAGCTGCTGGTGTGAGTTCAGCTACTTGTACTAAACTTGTGACAAGAAAAGAAGGATACAGCGCATTATATTTCAGTGTTGCGGAGAAGAGGATGGCCAAGGAATGTCCAGGTAATCGCCTTATTATGGAAAATTGCAACCGGAACAAATATATGACACGGAGAAAGGTAAAAAATACTTCGGAGAATGATAATATTATGCAGAAATAATGGGCTGTAAACAGATTAACATCCGACATCAGAACTTTAGAGGATTGCGGACAAAATCTGAATATTTTTCTTCGTATATGGGCGATCTAACATGTCATTGCAGTTACGGAAACAGCACTCGATGATAATATTTTGTGATTATTTCTTCAATAAGTATAGAGTATATAGAGCTGAAAGAAGTACTGTTAAAACCGATAAACTGATATAAGGAGATTGTCTTCTTGCCGTAAATGCAGGTATACAAAGTTTTAAAAGAGAAGAATTGTAATTAAATCTGGAGTGCGTGTGGTTGAGATTAAGATGATCCCTTCTTGTTTGGAACGACTATTTCTGCCCGGATGCTCGACCTGAGGTATTGATAGGGCAGTAAATAGAATCCTGATAGCTGTAGATTTGTATTGGTGGTGATTTCAACATCTCTAAAGTTCATTTTCATACCCGGAAAAAAGCTTTGGTACTATTTTAAATTACTGATAACTGCACAATAGGTCAAGCTGATTTTCATTTTCCTGTATGCGGGAAGTCCATTTTAGATTTGGTTTTATATAATATAGAAGTAAATATTAAGATGGAGGAGGTTTTTCTTGTTATTCCAAACGGGCCATATGATTATCTTTCTGGACACTTAGAGACGGGAAAAAAGTAGTTAATCGAATTTTGGTAGGACGAGCTATGATTAAGCTAAATTATGATTATGATTATGACTATGTTGAATTGTACTATAATGAGGACTGGAGTCCTGTTACAACTCTCCTGATGTTGATCTTCAGCTTGTATCTTCAATGAGTCGCTAAATTGTACTATTGCCAAGCATGAACCTGTGAAAAAAAAAGGGGCTGATAAATACCCTAACTGGTTAGATAATGGAGGTTTAACAGAACAGATTTTTTCTTAAGAGTTCCGCTTTGCTTAGAAGACGAGTAAAAAGTCTTTAGAGATGCATAGATCTTAAAACATATTAAACAGGGCAAAAAGGTTGAGTATGAGCTGGAGTTGAAACCTAGACGTGTTAATATATCAATTCCTTTATGAAGGAATCTAGGGAAGTTCATCCTATTAAGATCCTATTAAGGACGGTGCATCAAATTTGACTGAAGCCTTTAAAAACTATCTTCAAACTGGTTATTAGCCTTCAATAAATAACGGGCAGGGTGTTATCGACGGTGATGACAACTATTCATGGATGTGGTTGACGCCCCGATTGTAAAAGTGAACGATGTTCTGAAAGCCATTCTTGAATTGAGATCCACATGGCGGCTAGAATTGATGGAATTCCGTCGTTTATTAATAACGCTGAGGCAGAGTTAATTGCTTCGGTTCTTACGTGGTTGGACAATTTTATCTGAACAACTGTTGTGTTCTCTGTAAGTTAGAAACCGGCTGTGGTATCGCCGATTCCAAAAAAAGCGAAACCGTTAGGAAATGGTAATTATAGACTTGTTTTTATAATAAATGCGGTGGCGAAAAGTTTCCATCAGCATTTATATTTCTGTTTAAACAAATATACTTATTCTAGGCAGCTCGGGTTGATGGCTAAAAGATCTACGGTCTCTAACCTTGTTGATATGATTTTTCTGCCATCTGAGATTAAAAATAGGAACCAGATTGACGTGATCAACTTTGATTTTTGTAAAACGTTCGAATCAGTGCCGCATAATGTCCTTCTCAGTAAGATTAAACTATATGTAGTTACGGATAACATCTTTACATAGAAGTAATGCTATTTGACCGATAGGATTTTTCAAGTTAAGTTGCTTTTTTGTCCAGTCAATATAGGGAAACTTATGTTGTTGCTGAAGGTTCTAATTTGGATCCACTGATGTTTATGTTGTTTATCACTGATATTGGCTAGAGCATAAGGTCAAAATTGATAGCGTTTGCTGATAACATCAAGCTATGTACAAAAGCGAATCGGGTTGATGATTATTATTTGATACTTTACCCCGATATTAATGAATTACAGAAATTGGAGTTAAATCTTGAAAAGACGGTTGCCATGATTTTTTCTAGAAAAGATACGATTGTGAAATACAAATATAAAATAAACGTTAAGGTGATTCATCATGTCAGTATTGTTTGTGATCTAGACATTATCTTAGACTCGAAGTTAAACGCTAGACTATTTTTTTGATATCAATAACTATTTAGACCGATTTTGGTGTACTGCTCGGTGGTACGATAAGAAATATTTGTCTAAACAGGTAGAGGCGGAGCAAAACAAATAACGAGAACTAGCCCTGCATCACGATTCATATGATGATGGTTGCAAGCATCTTGGGATTCTGTCTTTGAACAGGAGAAGAAAAATTCAGGATTTGTGTTTCTGTTTAAGGCAAGTAGAAGTGGATTCAGCTGGGTTACATAATATCATATGTTGCCAGTAGACTACATAATATATTAATTACATCTTAATTTAATTATTGGAAGATAGAAGTTGATGTTTCAAATGGGATGTTCCACGCTTTCAAGAATATTGTCTGTGCATTCTTAAATGAATAGATTGCGTCATGGTTTGCTGCTATGTGCGGGGACAGCTACCGTTCTAGCCGGCCATTGAACTGAGTAGATGGTCAGTGTAGAGGCGGTGGAGTCCCGTGTGCCGGTAGGTTTTAAGTAAAATATATAGATATGAAGCAGTAAGATACTTTGTGGTTTGTCTATTTATGACGACATTATTTTAAATCTATTGGAGATTTATGTTTGAAACTAGCTGTTCGTATTAATGCTGCTTGTTGTATTAATGAAGCTTATGTTTGTTTCTAATAAGAGTTATCTGTAATAAAGAGTTGAATGTTACTTGTTAGACACGGTTTTATATATTTAGATCTTCTGGCATTTTTTCATCTGTATTCCCGCTCCGATACAAGTTCCGTTAGGTAAACTTATTAAAGTTTTTCCTGACTGTTCTATTGCCTTCTATTTGCCGTTGCGTCACTCCGCTCTGCTTAAAGCAGGTTTCTTCATGGAAGTTGAGTTGAGAGAGGAGGTCAGGAAAAATATTTCTTTAAAATATTAGTAAAAGTAATCAAATTGTGTACAAAATCACACGTAAAATTAAATTAGATCTGCTAAATTGCGTGTAATATTTACACAAAAAAAAAAGGTTTATTCAGGTCAACAGATTACGCATGCGTAAACAAATAGCTTGTAGAATTTTAAAAACTTATAAGGTTTCTATGATAAAAGTAGAGGATTAATCTTTCATTATAAAAAAAAGAAGCGAAGAGAAGAAAGCATTCTAATGGAATTAATATCATTAGCATTAGCATTACTAAAAAACTCGGAATGGTAAAAAGCGACTGTCAAACCAAAAAAAAAAAAATATATATATATAATAAATCAGAATAAAATTTACGTTATAATTCAGTGTAATTATTTTTACTTTAAGAGTTATTTATTACATAGTTACAACGATTTACAATTCAGATAGCGCTGAGCACATATGTATGTGTCCACGTTAAACAGGTTGTAGAAAAATCACTAGTTATTTAATTATATTATTGTAAATTTTTTTTTCTTGGGCGCACAACGAACTGTGGTTATCAGCGCCCGGACATAGTTAAAAATGAAATAATAGTAAATGTAATAATAATGAAATAATAAAAGCAAATGAAATAATAACAGTGCTCCACTGAGCACAAGTGTAAAGTGTCTATACCGTTTGCTAAAGGCGAAATAAAAACACAATGAAATGAAATACAATATTAAATATCTAAATTAAAACAACAAAATTGTCATCTGACGTATGCCACACGCATAAATTAACATAAAATTAACATAACAAACTCATAATGTTACTGGCAAAGTAGTAAAATTCAAAAATAAATTATAAAACACTCTAAAAAGCAAATTAAAAATATTATATTAAATATTAAATAATTTCATTCGCTAACCACTTGGCCGTAAACCTCGTAGACAACGGCGAGGATGACCGAAGACTTAAGCGGCTGCACGTTCTAGCCCTTGGTAACTTTTGGTGTAATTACATTGGCTGAGGTTGAGCATTAATCAATATATTGTGAGCACCAATCATTGTATTGTGTGTGTGTATGCGCGCGCGTAAATATATATACACTAGTACATAACAGATAATAAATCAATTGAAATATCGGAACTCTTTCGGAATTCCCCCAAAATTTTTTAATTTTTTTGGAACGATATATGTCTAATATATTGAGCAATATCATAATTCATTAAAAATGATAATTTGTATTTTAATGGTTAGATAATTTTCGTATATAATTCGCATACTTACGTTAATTACACGTGTTGTTGACATTCGTCAGTACACAGAATGAAACCCACCGGGTTGGTCTAGTGGTTAACGCGTCTTCCCAAATCAACTGATTTGGAAGTCGAGAGTTGCAGCGTTCAAGTCCTAGTAAAGCGAGATATTTTTACACGCATTTGAATACTAGATCGTGGATACCGGTGTTCTTTGGTGGTTGGGTTTCAATTAACCACACATCTCAGGAACGGTCGAACTGAGAATGTACAAGACTACACTTCATTTACACTCATACATATCATCCTCTGAAGAATTATCTGAACGGTAGTTGCCGGAGGCTAAACAGGAAAAAGAAAAAAAGTACACAGAATCAAGTTAATCTAACTAAGCCTAGCCCGCTCGAACTTCGTCTAATTAAAGAGAAATTCACGTAAATAAGAATCCATTAGATTTCTTGAAGTTCCTTTCCTTATTGCGTTGTTTAGCACACATCTACAAATTTTCAATGTTTTGCGTTTTTTTTAATCTTTTTTTTAATTTAAATATATATTGATTTATTAATAATTATTAATCTCTCATTGTAAAAAAAAATTATAATTCAATAATAACAATACAAAAGAAAAAATGAAAAAAAATCAGAAGTTATTAGGAGTTATTAAATATGTAATTTAATAGGCGTACAAAGAAGTCAAGTGGTGTCCAAATTCTAACAATAAATATTTATACAATTTTATGATTAACGGGAATCTTATAATTTTCCTCCATTAATATACCTTCAAAATTATGCAATTTTGGAGTTACTATAATGAAAAAATGAACAATTATACAGTATCGTACATAAGAGGGAGGTACGGTAATCGCGTAAAATGTTGCACGTTGGGATTTTTATACAATTGGATGTTTCGAGCTCCTCAAACCACAATTTTTTGATAATTTTGTGGGTTTTTAATTTCTTGTGCGAAGTAAAGGAAGTATTGTAATTCCGAAAAATTTCGGTTTTCAGATTTCAACAGAGATAATCATTTTGACCATCCCTGAATCCATTTTATCTAGTTTCGGCGTGACGTGTGTACGTACGTAATGTATCTCGCATTAACTCAAAAACGATTAGCCGTAAAATGTTGAAATTTTGTATTTAGGACTGTTGTAACATCTAGTTGTGCATCTCCCCTTTTAATTGCAATCGAAGTGACCAAAAATGTCCGAAAAAGCCCAAAATCCTTTTTCTTAACTGCTGTTATTAGGTCTCTTGAGAGCTTTTCAACCATTTATGAGTTATAGCCCAATGAAATTTTAATTAATGAAATATTTGGATCTTACAAGGGCACATGGATTCGAAACAGACTTCATCTTTATTTTCTTAACTTTTTTTTTTAAATTTAAATATATATTGATTTATTAATAATTATTAATTTCAGATTGTAATATAAATTTACAATAAATAAAAATTCAATAATAATACAAAAAAAGAAAAAAAATCCTAAGTTATTAGTGAAATAGTATGTACTTTTCATTTTAATTCAAAAATAATAACTCAATATTTTAAATTAAAAATAGTTAAAAAATATATGTATATGAAGTCGGATTCGAACAGATGTGTGCAAGGTTACGGATCCGACACGTTCTCACTTACAACACATATCTACTTGATATGTGAAACTTGACTTTTGTTTCACTTGACGTGAAACAAAATTAATATATAAATTAATATAAAATTCTGATACGTTTACCACAAAAAAAAAGTGTGTTACTGCAATTAAAAATAACTGTCCACAAGTATTGGAGGGGATCGTATTTCACTTTGAAATGAAATAAGTTTATATGATGTGCAGCAAAAAGTGTGTATATATAATTTAATAGGCGTACAAAGAAGTCATGTGGTGTCCATATAAGATTTTTTTAAAAAATGTACTATATTTTCATTCAGGACGGAATGAAACTTTACCTTTATGAAAAAAAAATATAAACAATTTATGTTTTTAATTGTACTTACTGAATTATCTAGAAAAAAAAATTATTAATATTTTTTTTACCAAATATTTGAAAATTATTTACTACTGAAAAAAATTCAAGGTAAAAAATATAACAATATGGTTCCATGTGTTTAGCGAAATAATAATTTTTATTACAGAATACGAATTTTATTTTATATCGTAAAAAAGTTGATTTAATCGAAACAATAAACAAGAAAGAGATTTACAACAGCTTCAATAATCTTCATATTACTTAATACCTCACGTAGTGATAGTATAACACCGAATACATAATAGGTTATAAAATACGTAACATTTTAAACGATGGATGTCGATTCCATGGAAACGGAATCCAGAATAAATAAACAAAATATATAACGCACTATATACTGTATTAGGATTAAAAACAATATTATCAATAAAAAATTAATTATAAATTATTTTTTGTATTATCCTAAACGAAAACATTTTATTTAAAAATATTATAATAAAGTAATTTATTATTATACTAATAATAATAAAGTGTTTAAGAACCAGAAATATGATAGTACAGCATGTATAAAAAATCATGACCCGATTTCGAACAAATATATCTCTTAAAAAAAATCTGTTACGATTACAAGACGAATGATGTATTATTCGGAAATGTTTAAAATTTCACTTTCCAGTTTATAATTATTTTATATGCCCTCCCCATGTGCTACACTGATAACATTAAGACGATATTTTAATTGTTTCGCTACTTATTAAGTGGTAGCGAAACAATTGAAATATCGTCTTAATGTTATCAAACTTGCAGACTAACTTATGTTCAGCCGGAGCTGTCATCATAGTTTTCATCACGTACAGATCAACAGATAATGCAAATTATTTTTTTCAAAACCCCTACAAGAAATAATCGCAAGATGTGATTTTGTTTATGTTTTTGTGGATTTTTTTAAGGTCTGAGGATCGTGAGGGCGAAGTATCCAGTGCCAAGTCTTGGACACACGTACCGCCCTATTCGTTGTCGAGGAAATATTTCAGTTAGAAACCGACGAACTCGGTTGCATCGACGCGGTCGGGCTCCATCAAGCAGAAAAATGAATTCTTCACAGTCTTCATGTAGTTTTGGAAAAACTGCAGCATATCAAGATAAGAATATCATGTTTTTTATCTTTCCTTAAAAAAACAAAGGGCCATAAATTTTTGTCAATCTCGCACCTGCGGTACAATCTCGTGCGAATTCTCAAGACTCCATACGCGAATATTATTACTTGAATCTTTGCCGCTTAAATGAAATGTTTCTTCATAAAAGTTAACCGCAATTAGAAACCTTTCTTCTTCCATATCAATGAAGAGCATAACATAGAAGTTTTTACGTTTTATTTGTCACTCGAAGATTGCAACCAGTATAATTAACAATTAATACCTTGCGAAACCAGTGGCGAGTCCGACAATGACCCTTATCGGGCGTACGTAACTGTTATTCCACCTCCTCACAAAAAAAAAAAAGAAGCATAATACCGGCTGCAATCGGTATGGTCTGAAACCTCGTCTTAACACATGTTATAGTCATACGAGGTACTGAAAGTTTCCGGATAACGCGACGAGTGGACTTTCTCGGGTTTCACTGTAAAAATCTCGAACTCAATTCATGGTATATTTTCCTTTAAAGTAAATGGTCGCCCTAGAATGTTCTTAGCCGATCGTTGATTAATCATCCTGAAACGCTGAACCTTATTATAAATCTGTCTTGCTAAATTTTATAACACAAAATGCCTTCTGCTGCGTAGGTCAACTATTCCTGATCTACTTTGAAATATCTCGATCCGTTCTTCAGGTAAACATTTCTATTTGAAAAAAAATTGGTGGTTAAACAGAAAGAGAAGCAAGGTAGAGAAGCATTTGCCCACAAAAGTACACTTGTCTTGATGTCCTGAATCAGCCTATCAAGTCAGGCCAACACCTCCAGGACATTTTAAATAATTATATACTTATAATTATAGCTATTATAGCTTGTTTATAGCTATTCCCGGGGAGAAAGAAATATGGGTACCGTCATACCCCCTTGACGGAAAATTAGACATAATCTGGGATACTTATAATTTGGAACAAATTTAATTTTTTTTAGTTCGTAGTTTTTCGAGATAAGAGACAAAAAACTGTTACATAATTTTTCGCAATCACAATACTTAGTTTAGTTTGTACGAGGAAGTAAAAAAATCTGTACATAATATTAAATAAATTTCTTTATTACAAAAGCAATCACATTGAATTTTATGAATGTACAGTAGGTTAAGATGTTTCTAGATAAAAACAGTCACAATTCAAAACACACACACACACACACACACACACACACACACACACACACACCCACACACCCACAATTTCACTCAAAAATTTCACTCTTAGTCTTAGATAAAGTTCAAATCAGGAAAATAAAAAGGAAAAAACGAAGTATCTTTTAAAGTAATTTCAAGTAATTTGCTTGTAAAACTTGTTTAGAAATAACATTTTAAGTAAATCAGATCAATATTTTCTATTAAAAGTTTTCCTTTATAGTTTTCTTTTATCTTTTTATAGTTATTATTTTCAGATCTAAGGTACATGTATATATATATATATATATATATATATATATATATATATATATATAAGTACTTTCTTTTTAAATGACAAGATTAAGTGATGAAGAAAATTAAGACTTTCAATATCATTCATCCAAAATACCGTCACATCCTTATTTGTAGCGATTCTGTTTAGTGCAGTAAAAACTTCAGTTGATTTGTATTCTAGACATCCCATCATATCGAAATTCATAATGCGATCGCTGAGTTGAACCGTCGCAACACACAAGTGAATTTTTGCTAGATCCCTAGCCGTGTGAGAATCCCAGGTAATGAACGTACGGATCCGCTGCTAAAAGACGCATGTAGCCGACCGTATTTCACTACTCGTGTTACTTCTACCATTTTATTAATTCTGTTATATACACTCTTCGAGAAAGATAGAAAAGTGACTGAACTGCCACAACAGATAATAAACTGCGATACATCAAAGGTGCTGTGCTGCCATACAGCTCTTCAATCCAGAATAACCGTCCAGAGGAGGGTTATTATTTGCCGTTTGCGAATAGGGCATACTTAATCTTGCACATGGACGCCTAATAAGTCAGACCGATGCACCCGTTTGTGTTCGCTGCTATTGTCGACTAACAATACACTTGTGGACTGCATGTTATGCATGCAGCGTTGCGTCGGAAATTTAAATTAGGAATTACCATCCGATATTTTCCAGAAAAAAATCTGTATTCGATTATATCTAATACTTATAATATGTATTTTATATTATGATTTAACGTTTCCTATTTTTCCTCTGTTATTGTGCGGTTCGTTTGTTATTTTATTTTTTAATTAATTTTTTTCTGAAATATAATTTATTTATCGTTATACTTAGGCTTTCGGGCGCTAATAACGAAACTTCTTGTGCGGAAAAAAATTAATGAAAAACAATTAGATGTTTTGATTTAGAGCACTTTGTTGGTATTAAAGAAACTGTATTATTTATAAAACCGGTTTACCGCTGAGGTTTCTCTAGGTCGATGGAATCGGTCACGATCATGTTTACAACAGGCATAAACCTTCTTAGCGAATTTAATAATTAATTCAGTTAAAATAAAAATGTCTAGAAATATTAATATTAATTTTTAAAAATATAATGAATAAACTAAAATTAATAAAAACAGAGAAAATTTATTGGAATTATGTAAATCAAAGTTTTTAATTAACTTCATATCTTTACATTAATATTTATATAAATTTACACCTAACTAAATTTAGAAACATTAAAGGTTATTACAATTATTTTTAACTATTCCACTTTTTATTTCTATTATGAAGCGTTATGAACCATTTTTATGATTATTTAATAATTATTATTATTTTTACTATCCAGACTATAACACTAGTCTACAGAAAATTCGTTATGCGATAATTTTGATAAGTTCTAATCAAAATATGACCTCCAAAATTTTCCTACGGACTTCACCTTTAGGGGTAGATGTCATATGATACGACTTCCGGAAAATTTTGACGTATCTTTGCGTTTCACATCCTCTATACCCCAAAACAACCGTCAGTTCAAACGTTTATATAAACATTTATATATACTTCACTTTCTTATGGACACAATAACTGCCGTAATTTTGCGCCAATCAGTTTGAAGTTGTTATCTAAAAAAAAAAAATTCGACTCAAAATCTCAGTCTAGTTCGTTAACAGCAATAATCGGACAATGAGGGTGGAAATGGGGTGGCTTTTTTGAAAAAAAACAAAAAAAAAACAAAATATTGCTTTTTTTTTTTTTGTCTTCAGTCATTTGACTGGTTTGATGCAGCTCTCCAAGATTCCCTATCTAGTGCTAGTCGTTTCATTTCAGTATACCCTCTACATCCTACATCCCCAACAATTTGTTTTACATACTCCAAACGTGGCCTGCCCTTCCAATATTAAAGCGACTATTCCAGGATGCCTTAGTATGTGGCCTATAAGTCTGTCTCTTCTTTTAACTATATTTTTCCAAATGTTTCTTTCTTCATCTATTTGCCGCAATACCTCTTCATTTGTCACTTTATCCACCAGTCTGATTTTTAAACATTCTCCTATAGCACCACATTTCAAAAGCTTCTAATCTTTTCTTCTCAGATACTCCGATCGTCCAAGTTTCACTTCCGTATAAAGCGACACTCCAAACATACACTTAAAAAAATCTTTTCCTGACATTTAAATTAATTTTTGATGTAAACAAATTATATTTCTTACTGAAGGCTCGTTTAGCTTGTGCTATTCGGCATTTTATATCGCTCCTGCTTCGTCCATCTTTAGTAATTTTACTTCCCAAATAACAAAATTCTTCTACCTCCATAATCTTTTCTCCTCCTATTTTCACATTCAGCGGTCCATCTTTGTTATTTCTACTACATTTCATTACTTTTGTTTTATTCTTGTTTATTTTCATGCGATAGTTCTTGCGTAGGACTTCATCTATGCCGTTCATTGTCTTCTAAATCCTTTTTACTCTCGGCTAGAATTACTATATCATCAGTAAATCGTAGCATCTTTATCTTTTCACCTTGTACTGTTACTCCGAATCTAAATTGTTCTTTAACATCATTAACTGCTAGTTCCATGTAAAGATTAAAAAGTAACGGAGATAGGGAACATCCTTGTCGGACTCCCTTTCTTATTAGGGCTTCTTTCTTATGTTCTTCAATTGTTATTGTTGCTGTTTGGTTCCTGTACATGTTAGCAATTGTTCTTCTATCTCTGTATTTGAACCCTATTTTTTTTAAAATGCTGAACATTTTATTCCAGTCTACGTTATCGAATGCCTTTTCTAGGTATGTTGGTTTGTTTTTCTTTAATCTTCCTTCTACTATTAATCTGAGGCCTAAAATTGCTTCCCTTGTCCCTATACTTTTCCTGAAACCAAATTGGTCTTCTCCTAACACTTCTTCCACTCTCCTCTCAATTCTTCTGTATAAAATTCTAGTTAAGATTTTTGATGCATGACTAGTTAAACTAATTGTTCTGTATTCTTCACATTTATCTGCCCCTGATTTCTTTGGTATCATTACTATAACACTTTTTTTGAAGTCTGATGGAAATTCCCCATTTTCATAAATATTACACACCAGTTTGTACAATCTATCAATCGCTTCCTCACCTGCACTGCGCAGTAATTCTACAGGTATTCCGTCTATTCCAGGAGCCTTTCTGCCATTTAAATCTTTTAATATTTAAAATACTGCTATTCATTTTTTATTAAGTAAAATATCGAATTCTTTCCTACGAATCTTTGAATAAGGGCCTAAAACTTATGTAAGTAAAGTTTTTTTATACCACCAACCATTGGCTCAGAGGGTGGAAAAATGGGATTTTGAAGTAAAAAATCATAACTTCCTTAATAGGCAGAGTACCGCATCGGTTTAATGTGGTCGTTATCCTCTAAACATTACCTAAAACGTTTGTCTGAAGCAAGTTTTGATATGAGTAACCCTTACGGCAAGGAATTGTAAGAGGGGGCTCGTCGTATGCTAAACATGTGAAACCTTTTTTCACATGTAACCGTTGTCGTATTGAATAAATTTGAAGTTTTTCTTAACGTTAAGTTAGAAATTTTTTATCCCCTCCTTAGCACCGGTGAAATCATTTTTCAACTTTTTTTAAATTCAATTATATTGACTTATTAATAATGATTAACATCTGACTGTAAAAAAAGTTTTACAATAAATAATTCAATAATAACAATAAAAAAAATCAAAGTTATTAGTGAAATAAAATTGTATGTACTTTCCATTAAAAAAAAAGGAAATGAAGTCAGATTCGAACCGATGTACCTTCCCCTTGTAAGAACCAAATATTTCATTTATTAACATTTTATTTGGCTGTAACTTTGGAATTCATGAAAATAAGTACCACTTATGATTATCGTTGAGAATCTCTTAAACTCAAGAGAGCTTATAATTGCAGTTAAAAAAACTTCAAAATCCAAATGTTTTGGATTTTGGGCCTTTTTGGGCATTTTTGGTCAAGTCGATTGCAATCAAAAGGGAAGGTGCACAATTAGATGTTATAACAGTCTTAAATCCAAAATTTCAGTATTCTACGCCTAATGGTTTTTAAGTAATGCCAGACACATACGCAAATAAGTACGTACAGACGTCACTCCGAAAATAGTCAAAATGGAAATTTCGATTGAAATCTGAAAACCTAAATTTTTCGTGGTCACATTCCTTTACTTCGTACAAGGATGTAAAAATCGAGATTACAGTTAATTATTTTAATCGGTCCCAAATTATTTTTATTGGTAACTGGTCCCTGGTTATTGAATTCACTATTGTAACAATTCGATTTCGCAGATCTTGAAGAGTAGCAGGGTTAATTGGTAAACCCACCGGGTTGGTCTAATGGTTAACTCGTCATCGCAAATCAGCTGATTTCCTAGTCGAAAGTTCAAGGTTCAAATCCTAGCAAAGGGAAGAATAACTTTTTTACGGATTTGATTTGTAGATAGTGGAAAGCAGTGTTCTTTGGTGGTTGGGATTCAATTAACCACACATCTCAGGAATGGTCGACTTGAGACTGTACAAGATTACATTTCATTTACATTCATATATATCATCCTCATTCATCCTCTGAAGTAATATTTTACGGTATTTCCGGAGGGTAAACAGAAAAAAGATAACCCTGAAGTAAAAGGTTATATATATATATATATATATATATATTTTTTTTTTGTTTATATTCTGATGTCGATGTATTACAAAGTAAAATTATAAACGAGTGTTCTGGTTTAAAACGAGATTTTTAACAACTCATTTAATAGAAAGTAATAATATTAAAAATACCTATCTTATAAAAATAAATTTATAAAAAAATATGAAATACACGCTTATAATAAATTATAATATGAAAACAAGTTTAAATTTAATATTATATTTTATAATTATAATACAACACGAGCAGAATAGGGCAGCTTACACTTTAATGTCAACGCACACTTTATGTTTAAATGATTTTAAAATAATTTACGTGATATTTAATAATTAAAGGTCCGATGTTTAATAAAAACGAGGTGGTGGTTTTAAATTGACTTTTATTCAAAATCAGTAAACATCTTTAATAATTAAAAATAAATTATTGTTTTTATTTTTATGTAAAATATATATTTTTCAAACCGAATGAATTATTAAATGGGTAAAATCCCCCAATTTAAAAAAATAGTTTATTTCATTATATTTTTAGACAATCTAATGTTTTATTTAGATTTCATAAAAAGGGTATCTATTGTAATGGATACCATGATTTCGACGTATCTTAGCGTTTCGCAACCCCAGATCTCAAAACTACCTTCAGTTCAAAAGTTTATATATACATTTATATAAATATATATATATTTTTCACTTTCTTGTGAACACCATCATGCCATAATTTTGCGCCAATCACTTTCAAATTGATACATTAAATATAACGACCCAAAATCTCGGTCGAGTTTGTTAACGGGTAAAATCGAACCATGAGGGTGGAAATGGGAGGCTTTTTTGAAAAAAAATATCGCTATAACGTTCTTATTAAGTAAAATATCGAATTCGTTTAAAGTTCCTACTATTCTTTGGATAAGGGCCTAAAACTTATGTAAGTAAAGTTTTTTGATATCACCAACCATTGGTCTCGGGGGTGGAAAAAAATGGGGTTCTGTAGACAAAAAAAAATCATACCTCCCTTAATAGGCAAAGAATCGAATCGGTTTAAAGTGATCGTTAGTCCTCTAAACATTACCTAAAACCTTTGTCTGTAACAATTTTTGATATGACTAGCCCTTACAGCAAGGGATGGCATAAAATGTTGCTGGAATTGTAAGAAGATGGGCTTGTCGTACGCTAAACATGCAACCATTATCGTGTTGTAAATTTAAAGTTTTTCCTAATTTTAAGATGGAAATTTTTTCATCCCCTATTTAGCACCGGTGAAATCTACCTCCGCCTTCCGGCGTTCCGAAAGGGATTTTTTTTTTAATCACTCGAATAAAATGAAAATGTTAAAACGATTTATTTTCATTATTAATACTAAACACTTGTAAAAATTTACTGAGACAATTTTTAAATTAATAAAAGAATACGAATGTCTGAAGATGTTTAATAATGAATTACATTGATAAACGGCCCAGATGGAATAATTTGGTGGAGTGTCCAGTACAAGTAATATGATCTTACATCATAAAATGGCATCGACAGTAACAGTTTACTAAGACTCATTCATTCAAGGGAAAATAATTTTACCACAGTAATATGATTTAATTTATGGTTTTTATTAATGATATTATTACTATCTTTATCGTTAAATAATCTTGTCCAGAAAATCAGTTTGATTCTGGCTTTCATCGCGAGTTTGATATTTGCTTTTATTCCTACTTTTTCGGATACAAACATGTATTGTATTATTTTTTCTGTATTTCATATATATATTGTTCGTAATTTACATAAAAATGCCTCGTACTTGCATAAATCATACTGACAATTTTTGCTGTGAGCGTATCGTGAATCAATTTTTAAATCTTAAAGAAGAAACATTATTCCGATTAAAAAAAATCATGACTCTATTTTGAGTGTAAAAAAAAAAATTATGACAGTGTTGGGACCCTCTTACCTCTAATCTGCTGTAATTTTTGTGCAAATTTATTAATCAGATGGGTAAGTGAGAAGCCGCAACATATAGAGTCGATCCAAGAACCATTCGACAGACTGTTATTTTATACCACAAAAATCAAAGACATCATTAGTAAATTTACGAAATCTTTCTTCATTGTAACACCTATTCTACACAATGAAGAGTTTCCTGTTCCATCCAGTGTGGAGATTGGTAAAAATGTTAACGATAAAGAAGGATATGGTGATTTAGTAAGTAATGAAGGAAAAGAGGATGTAAATTTTCAAAGTGAAAGCTTTTAACTTAACAAAATTAATAAACCAGAACTTAATAATCTTTTCTTTTTTTTAATTTGCCTAAAATACTGTAATATTTACTGCTTTAAAGTCAAAAGGTTGGAACTTCCTCCAAAGTGGCACTAAAACAGGTTATTTTTGAGTTAGGCAGCAAAGGTTTCAGTACCTGTTCTTCTTATAAGAAAATTAAGTTTATTACAACGATTTAAATTGGATTTATTGCATTTACTAGGACAGCAAAATAATCCTACGGAATGGGTAATCCCTCCTCACAATGGAAATTTTTTTTTTGGTTGTTAGTGGGCGAAAAACGCTTGGGCGTTATCATCGCCCGGTAGGTATAACTCCGAAATAATAACCTATACAAGGTGCAAATGTAATATTAATCAGATAATAAAAATTTACTAACACAAGCCAAGAAGGCAAAATAAAACCCAAAACTAATATCACAGACAAAGTTGACAAAACATTAAAGATACAATAATAGAATAAAGAAAGCATAAAAACTTACCTAACTGATGGGTTGTGTAAAAATCCCCACCACGGATAGTAAAATTAAACTAAAAAATCAAATCGAAAATAAAGGTTAAAATTATTAAAAAACTCTCCTTCCAGAAAAACATATATAATAAGTATATTAAATCCTTTGCAGTAACCCAGTACTATGAAAATAGAGAAACATTCGCTCCAAAACCCTGCCATCATTACCCAAGACATCACGAATGCTGCTGGGCATATTAAACTGACGACGTAATGCCGCATACCATAACGCAGTCCACGAGAATGTGGTGCACAGTCATGCGGCAGTTGCATCGTGTGCACAAGGGTGGGTCTCCTCCCGACATTAGATATTCGTGTGTGATCCTCGTATGCCCCAACCGTAACCGGCAGAGGACCGCTTCCTCACGACGAGAGTTCCTGCAAGAGGAGCCCCACGGCAACACCGAGTCTTTAATCCGCCGAAGTTTACTATCGACGACAGCCGTCCGGCCGCTTTGCTTTGCCACCTTGCTCGCAGTGATTGTTTAATATGATTAATAAAATCAAAGGTAGTAGCTCGGGAGGTGAAAGGAGGCTGAATACACGCATCTTTCGCAGTAGAATCCGACCTCTCATTTCCAAGAATCCCAACGTGGCTAGGGATCCAGCAAAAACCTACCCCCTTGTTTCGTTTTTCTCACAATGGAAACGAGAGATCATAAAATTCTTATGCAACACAATTGAAGGTGACGTATAACAGTATGAAAATTTTACTGACGATAATACAGTACGGAAAGTGTTCTTGACATATATGTGGAACCTAAAGATGATAGCCGTTTTATTAGGTCTGCAGGTGAATCATATTAAGTACTGCTCTTTCTTATGCGAGTGAGAAAATAGGACAAGAGAAATCCCTACGTTAAAAAAAGATTGGTCGGGCAGAGAAATGTTACTTCTTAAGCTTGATTTATTTTCTCTATTAAGACATGAACATTTGTGAATCCGAAGAATTTTTACCTTCCACCATTACATATAAAATTTTGTTAATAAAAAACTTTTTGTCAAAACAGTGGACGGTAATATTCAAGTGTCTTATAATTTAAGAGCATGTTTCCCAGAATAATTAAGGCAAAAATCAAAGAAAGAATATTTGTTAGACAGGAGATATGTAAGCTAACTTACAATTTGAAATTTGAAAGCACAACCTGTATAGAATTGAATTAATGAACTGCGAGTCTCTATAACTGTTTGAGCTGGATTTGAACTGAATGAATAATTACAAAAATAATAAAATTTACATTAAATAAAATAATATTAGAGATAAATTAAAAAAAAATTCTGTTTAATAATAACGGGCAACCCACGTGAACTGCATGTGAGGCTAGAGT
Organism: Lycorma delicatula; assembly: GCF_047948215.1. NCBI lineage: Eukaryota > Metazoa > Arthropoda > Insecta > Hemiptera > Fulgoridae > Lycorma > Lycorma delicatula. The sequence goes on from NC_134464.1 coordinate 8,728,838, forward strand.
GGTGAGGTGATGCGAGCATTTTGTACGAGGCTAAACCAATCAAATACCATCAACTGATAACAAACGGGGTGCCCGTAGGGTGCTGTTTTGAGAGGTACATAATCATCGTTGTTTTGGGGAGCTCTTATAATCTTTTCAAACAATCGTCCGATTTTAAAAATTCAAACGGGATATTTGCTAGTATAATACGAAATCAAGATGGAACCAACCCGTAACAAAAAATTAACTGATAAATTCAGAAATGGACCTTATTAAATAACTCGCATCTCAACGCTCATTCTGAACGATTCGGAAACCTCGTATCTCATACGTGTCAAGTTTTTGGTCTTACTTCTCTTTTTATGCGAGTGCCCAAAAACGAGTGTAGTGTATCTATAAATATGTATATATGTTCCACCGTAGCAGCTCAACAGCTAACAGCTGAACCGATTTAGATGTAAGAATCCGCATTGGAATTAGTAGTGTCATAAGCTATATATATATATATATATATATATATATATATATATACACGAGGTGTGATCAAAAAATACGGTGAATAATTTTTTATTAAAAAAAGTAATAAGGTTACATAGAATTCGATTTAATCTCCTTCAAAGTACTGTCCTTGGGTAGCAATCCACTTATCCCAACGTTGACTTTATAACTGGAGGCATTTCTGGAAGGCGTCTTTCGGAAGGGCTTTCAGCTGCTCGGTCGTGGCTCTCTCAATGTCAACAACGGTGTCAAAACGTTTTCCTTTACGCACAGTTTTAATTTTTGGGAAGAGCCAAAAGTCGCATGGTGCTAAATCCGGTGAGTATGGCGGATGTGGACAGACAGGAACACTTTTTTCGGCCAAAAACTCGTGAATGAGAAGCGAGGTGTGACACGGCGCGTTGTCGTGGTGAAGAGGGAAGTCATTGGTCCATTTTTCTGGTCGCTTTCTACGTACGTCGTTAAAAGTTAAAATGCTTTGAACGGATCCGTACGAGATGTTAAGGTCTTCCGATAGTTCTCGAATAGTCATTCGCCTGTTTGAACGAACCATTGTTTTCACCTTTTGCACATTTTCAACTGTTTTTGAGGTAACTGGACGTCCCGCACGCTGCTCGTCTTCAACAGACTCATTTTGGTTTTTAAATCGGTCATACCACTTGTACACGGTCTTCAAAGTTACCACATTATCGCCGTACACCGATTCTAACATTTCGTGAGCCGCTTTTGCAACTTAAAACAAAACTTAATGTTAATGCGTTGTTCAAAATCCATGTTGCGCGACAGACACGATAAACACAACCTCACTCTAGCGGCTCTGGCAGCTGACTGACAAGCTCGAACGTGTAACAATTTGTCCCTGCCTGTCTCAGTTGATCACGTTATTGGGCAAATTACAGCATATGGATGTAGCGTCAGCAGTTGCCGCTATAAAAATTCATTCACCGTATTTTTTTATCACACCTCGTATATGCTTAAATTAGATTTAAAAAATTTGAAAAAAAATTATACTACACAAAAATACTATATACAAGATTGTCACCCGCACACTCTTTAATTATTCTATATTAAAGAGTAATTTTTGGCAATTTTTTTTTTGGCAGTCGTGTTTTTTAATATTTATCTCTTGTTCTCTTCGAGAAAACGAAAGAGGGGAAAGCACTGTTTGTTTTAAAGTATTTATTAAAGGTATAAAAGAACTTCATCTTTGTGATATTTTTATAAAGAAAAAATAAAATAACTAAGAATTTTAGATAAAGTGTAGTAATTCTAGCCGAGAGTAAAAAGGATTTAGAAGAAACAATGAACGGCATAGATGAAGTCCTACGCAAGAACTATCGCGTGAAAATAAACAAGAACAAAACAAAAGTAATGAAATGTAGTAGAAATAACAAAGAATGTGAAAATAGGAGGAGAAAAGATTATGGAGGTAGAAGAATTTTGTTATTTGGGAAGTAAAATTACTAAAGATGGACGAAGCAGGAGCGATATAAAATGCCGAATAGCACAAGCTAAACGAGCCTTCAGTAAAAAATATAATTTGTTTACGTCAAAAATTAATTTAAATGTCAGGAAAAGATTTTTGAAAGTGTATGTTTGGAGTGTCGCTTTATATGGAAGTGAAACTTGGACGATCGGAGTATATGAGAAGAAAAGATTAGAAGCTTTTGAAATGCGGTGCTATAGGAGAATGTTAAAAATCAGATGGGTGGATAAAGTGACAAATGAAGAGGTATTGCGGCAAATAGATGAAGAAAGAAGCATTTCGAAAAATATAGTTAAAAGAAGAGGCAGACTTATAGGCCACATACTAAGGCATCCTGGAATAGTCGCTTTAATATTGGAAGGACAGGTAGAAGGGAAAAATTGTGTAGGCAGGCCACGTTTGGAGTATGTAAAACAAATTGTTGGGGATGTAGGATGTAGAGGGTATACCGAAATGAAACGACTAGCACTAGATAGGGAATCTTGGAGAGCTGCATCAAACCAGTCAAATGACTGAAGACAAAAAAAAAAAAAAGATAAAGTGAATTTACTTTAAAAAAAAAAAAAATATTTAAACACGGAATCCCTTAACATAAAACAAAAAATTTAAACACAACGAAACATAAAACCAATTCAAATTAAATAAAGCAAATGTTGTAGGTGAAATGATATGTACACAATTAAAATGCCAAATGATTCTCTGAATTAAAAAGCACTCTTGAAGAATTAAAACACACCATCTCAGAATAGGTTTTAAGCAACTTTTGTTCTTAGAAGGAAAAAGAGAGGAAACTAATACAAAGATAAATTAAAGAAACCTTTCAATGGAAGTAATTACCACAAAAGTTAAGTCTGTAAATAAAACGTATTATCAAGTAAAAGGCTAAATTAACTTTTTTGTTAACTTAAATAAAATTTAATCTGTAGAATTAATTAAATTGAAAAAGAAGACGTTAATTATAAACGATCCTCAATATAATTAAAAAGAAACTGCTATATTATATAATTAAAAAATAAAACAGCTGATACGATGTGGCTGAACTTTCCCCTTATTTAGAGTTGGAAATCTAATCACTTTATCAGTGATAGATTTAATAATTTCATCAGTGAAATAATTGTAAGTGTAAGCAGTTAAATGATTTATTTAGTTATTTACCTATTCGTAAAAAAACAATAAAATATTCTAGAATGACTTGTTAAATCAATAAAAAGTAAAATAAAAATGATAAAAATTCAATAAGTTGTAGTAGTACATTAAGGTTCAAAGATAGTCTCGGTTTTAATGTATCAGAAACGGTTAAAATACCTTACATGAAATTTTGAGCTATTTGACAAAAAAAAATTAATTAAATAATATAATTTTTTAGAGATAAAATGAAAAATTAAAAAAAAAAAAACGTTATTTCAAATCTCTTCAATCACCTCAGTTGCAATTCAAACTCAACAAGCATAATAATCAGGAACCTATGTAAGTATAAATCCTCCTTACTTCCTGTGGGGTTCCGCCGACGGTTGCAGATTGAGGTTGAGGGCGGACCCGATATGAGGTCAATCGCCTTGTTCGGGCTAGCCCAATTATATCATTGAGCAGTAATTGGGGGGTCTCGCACATTCACGTTCCAGGAAAAACTACACCACCGATTTCCTCAAGCTTGGGATCATTTCTGTAGTCCAGATCTGCCCTGTATAAAGGCCAAGCAGTGTTCTTGACATAAAGTCAGGTTAAAACGCATAACGATTCGGTCAGAAGACATTAGTTTGAAAACACAACCTTAATCCTGAACCGAGCTATACAGAATTAAATCCCCGCCCAATTCCAGTCCTCGATCGGGTGATACAGTAAACGTTTTAATGTTATCAACGTATCACAACACAATAACAGACGCCCGTGGTTCAGACTTTCTGGATAGATTTTACACAATGTCGTACAGTTGATCCACGTGTTCCGTGAATTTAATTCTCTGCACGACATTGGGCTCCGGTTAGCGAGAAAGTTTGAAAAAACAGAAAAAATTACAAAGCTCCTAAAGGAATACAAAGTTAGAGAAAGAATACCTTACGTAATAACCTTAAAATTATTTTCAATCATTTGTAAAAGAAGCAATTAAATTAAGAAATGAAAAATATTTCTAAAATTTTGAAACCTAATTATTCAATTAGCAAACAATCTTTTAATCAACAGACAAAATATGCATTCACAAATTAAGAGTGTAGAAATAGATCATTTACCGCACGTAATCTATTTAAAAACAACCACAAATCATTTATTTAAGTATATATTGTTTCTAATATATTCCATTAAATCTCCGACATCTGTTACAACTTTGCTTAACCCCATACGTAGCTCAGTTCCTCGTTAGTGTGTATGTAGTACGTTACATTTCTGGATCATCAGGTCAGGTCGTTTTGTTAATTAGAACACAATAACGGAATTACCTAGGAACGATAACGTTAAATTATACGTCAAATTGTTAACCCTCCGCCACAGAAAGGCAAGCGCTAATAATCTTTTCCATACCGATATACTATTTAATCATAAATAATAACTGGATTTTAATAATGAAATACAAATGTCGATTAAATGTACTAATTGGTACAAGTGTAGTAATGCAATATACTTAAATTAAAACGGTGAAAAAAATCTATTTCAACAGGGAACCCAGAAGTCAAGGATTTTAAAAAATATATAATTTTTAAACGTCATATTATATGTTTAAGATGATTAAATACTCGTATTTACCCACGATTTTTAATTTCTAAAATTAATAAATTACAAAGGATAATATGAGAAAAAAGGAGTTTTTAAATATAAATTAGGAAAATCAAAATATTTCTATAAACAAAATTTTCTTTTATTTCTTCCGTTTTATATACATATAAATTTCTTGACATACAGAGTGTTCCACAAAGAAACGGAGAAACTTTTAGCACATGTTTTACTGCTGAAAACAATGAAAATTGTATCATATAAAAACATAGGTTTAGAAATGATTTGTTTTCGAGTTACGGCTAGCTAAAGATTTCGCCAGGATTCAGCTCTTCTAATAAAAAGAAGCACTACTGTGATATTTGGAACCCAAATTAAAGAGTAAAGTTGGTGGTTTTTTATGTAATTTTAGCTATGAAATAGGATAAAACAGGTCTCAGAACTGTAAATCAAGTAGTTTTTAAGATATCCGATGTAAAACACACAAATTTGGTGTCGATAAACAAACGTTTTTTAGGTTCGTAGTACAATAGCTTGTTAAACAACTAATAAATGCGTTAGTAATTAATACTTCCGCATAGAGAATTTAATTTTGAGAAAATTAATGTAAATACAGCCAATAAAATGTAAATGAACAATTTTAAAAATCGGGTTTTTTATTGCAGAAAAACAGACGGAAAACAGACAGGAAATTTCATTACTCTTTCTATACCCAATAAACTTGGATTTTGGTGGTCTCATACAGAAAAAACGTGATAAAATGATTAAACTGTTATATAAAATGATTTAAGAATTCTCATAACATTCAGTGTATATATAACAAAGATATAATAATAATAATATACACAGAATTGCACAGGATGAAGTCCTACGCAAGAACTATCGCATGAAAATAAACAGGAACAAAACGAAAATAATGAAATGTATTAGAAATAACAAAGATGGACCACTGAATGTGAAAAAAGGAGGAGAAAAGATTATGGAGCCAGAAGAATTTTGTTATTTGGGAAGTAGAATTACTAAAGATGCACGAAGCAGGAGCGATATAAAATGCCGAATAGCATAAGCGAAACGAGCCTTCAGTCAGAAATATAATTTGTTTACATCAAAAATTAATTTAAATGTCAGGAAAAAATTTTTGAAAGTACATGTTTGGAGTGTCGCTTAATATGGAAGTGCAGCTTGGACAATCGGAGTATCTGAGAAGAAAAGATTAGAAGCTTTTGAAATGTGGTGCTATAAGAGAAAAAAAAATCTAATGGGTGGATTAAGTGACAAATGAAGAGGTATTGCGGAAAATAGATGAAGAAAGAAGCATTTGGAAAAGTATAGTTAAAAGACGAGACAGACTTATAGGCCACATACTAAGGGATCATGGAATAATCGCTTTAATTTTGGAAGGACAGGTAGAAGGAAAAAATTGTGTAGGCAGGCCATTTGGAATATGTAAAACAAATTGTTAGGGATGTAGGATGTAGGGGGTATACTGAAATGAAACGACTAGCACTAGATAGGGAATCTTGGAGAGCTGCATCAAACCAGTCAAATGAGTGAAGACAAAAAAAAAAACAGAATTTTACTGTGATTGTACGTGTACGTGCGTGCACATTATACACATTTAAATATTGTGCTCTGATACAGGCTTTCATACTATGTTGTTTTAAGGATGTTATAATATTTGTTTCACAAATCTAAAATCACTAAGCACGGAATTGGGTATTCAATAGAGAGTCCATAGAATACCCAATCTTGCGTATATGCGTACACGCAAAAAACAATCTATATAGTGGGTTTAACTAAAAATTCGACATTGGATCATTATAAATCCCACCGACTAATATTTCTAACACTGAATCCGAAAATTTGAAACTCATTTTCAACGAACGAACAGTTCATTATTGAATTCAATGTATATATATGTGTGTGTGTGTGTGTGTGAACACGTTTTTCTAGCATTTTGAATTTGATTTTGGGTTCGGATTAAGCATTTTTAAAGGATTACAAACAAAAAAAAAAAAAAACACGAATGGCCATCGGATTCAACTCAAAATGGCCGCCAAAACAAAAAATTTACGAATAATTATTACGTAATAACGATGTAAGCTATCAAGTTGGTTCAAACGGATAAAATACATAAAATTTTTAATTTCAATTTTTTAAATAAGTGTAAGAACCCCAAAGTGGCTGAAAACTAACTTTTAAAAAATATAAAAATAAAAAATGCAATAATACCACCAAAACACGAGATAAATAAGTTATATTAACTTAGCGAAATAGAAGTTAGAGTTAACTTTGTTAGAAATGAATTAATAATTTAGAGAACAGTTATAATAATAATAATTTGAACAGACTCACTAGATAAATATACTACCAAGAAAAGTCCCACCACATCCACTCGTCAAAAGAAAGATTCACGCTCTCGAGAAAGGAAAGTGGAAGAGGAGTACTCGATATTAAAAATCTATGCTACGGCCAGAGCGAAAACTTTAAGGGATTACTTCCGTAGCAGGCAACACCTCTTCTATCAAGCCATCGTAGCGGCAGACCAAAACTATACGCCATTAAACCTAGCCAACAGGAATAACAACGTAGAACAAATGAAAGAGAGCGATGCAGATAAAATTCTAGATCGGGGAAGAAAAGAGGTGCATGGGAGATATAGGCACCGAGTAGAGCAGGAAGGAGTCGACAAAGCAGCTTCAGATAACTGGCTTGTGCAAGGAAAGTTACAATCTGAGACGGAGGGGTTTATATGTAGCATACAGGATCAAGTGGTAGCAACGAGAAATTTTAAGAGATTTATTCTTAAAGAAAATATCAGCAACAAAAGTAGGCTATGTATGCAACACAATGAAACAATGTACCATATATTCACTGGCTGTCCGATTCTAGCTCCGACGTAGTACACCAGGAGGCATAACAACGTGGCAAAGATTGTACACATAGAACTCTGCGATAGTTAGAGTTTCAAAAAGAGCCCTACTATACTTATGAGCCAGTCTCCTTTTTGGAGAGTTTTCTGGAACCAGGGAATTGTAACAGCAAAACCCATCAACTGTAATAAGCCAGATATTATAGTAGTAGTTGTTAAAATTGAAAAAGTAACTTACCTATTAGACGTAGCCATCCCATCAAGTAACAACATCAACACTAAACACAATGACAAGCTGAGAAATATACAAATGTTGCTTTTCAAATTAAAGAAATGTGGAATCAAAAAGAAGTTATTTATTTATTTAGATATTTCAAATTTTGTAAAACAAAGTCTGTTTGTTACATTCAAGACACTTTTCTCCAAATTTTTATAAATATTATTATAAAAAACTTCATGTGCGTTAATATACGTATGAAAAAATAAAAGTTAAAAAAAACCACACGGGGATCTATCGATTATGAAATTGGAACGCTCACTGCTGTGACTCTCGATATGTAAATAAGCTATTGTACTATTTGAAAATTTTTAAATCGAGATTACCTGGAGATTGGGACTCCTCCCTCCTACAACTCTGCAAAAGGACATCGATAAACTCCCGTTGTAAATTGACCGTCTGACCTTGTAAGAAAAGGGGGGAAAAGGTTGAAAACATTTTAGATGTGAACGCAGAAGAGATTGGAAAAGATAAAAGGGCAGCCAGAGTGAAGAATGAAGAGCATGATCGAAGATTTATCAAAATAGGAAAGATAACGGCTAGGACATATCGTGAGAGTCATTTTAAAACAGCGCTTATAAAGTGCAAAGAGTGAAGCAGGAAAGGTTAACAGTTTAGACAATTTGAAAGGAAACGGTTATGATTAAGAGATCAAAAATTTAAATGGAAGTATAGAAGAAGAAGAAAAACAGAATGGTGTAAGGGCGGATAACCTTATAACATGAAACAAAGTCTGTAATTTTACATAAATTTCTTCAAAAAGGTTTCCATGAATTTTATAAACTTTGCTGAACGGGAGCTTAACTAAAAAAAAAGTAAAGATAAAATGATATATAACTATTTTAATTCGTATGAATTTATTTCCGACACAAAAATATATTTGAAACGAAACTATTTATGATCTGCATAGAAATGGATTAAAATATAGAAATACTATACTGTAAATATCTGTGTAAAAATCACGCTTAATATAATTTGATTGAATATGTAATTTTATCAATCGTACACAGTAGGCCTTTTAAAAAATAAATACTACTCTATTTTTTATAAAATTCATAACAATTCAAAGAGAATGCGTGTAAACTTTTTATACGGCTTGGGAATAATACACGTTTACGATAACCCAAGCACGAATCACTTGACCTGAAACACGTGCACCAAACGTTTTATTGAAAATAGGTTACAGAACAAAAATACCGTTCATATTAAATTCTACAGGTCCCTAAAGAAATTACTTTAAAAATTTTACAACGAAGCTAATTAATAGAAAGCTTTTTGTTGAATTAAAACAATATTAAATTTATACTAAAATTTTTTATTTACAACATAATTACGTATTATTCCTCATTTGAGATATTTATTGTCAATTGAAAAATACAATTTTATTCAATAAATTTATCCTTGTCGCGGCTAGAAAAAGACTGAGCGCTAGCCGTGGGTTCATATCATCATAGAATGATTAATAAAAGAACTAATTAAAAATACAATATTTAAGCAAATAAAAATATATGATTTTTGAAACATGATACATAAAAATAAAAAAAATCCCTTTCGGCACGCAGGAAGGCGGACGTAGATTTCACCGGTGCTAAGTAGGGGGATAAAAAAGATTTCCTCCTTAAAATTAAGAAAAACTTCAAATTTATTCACAATACGACAATGGTTGTATATGAAAAAATTTCATATGTTTAACATACGACAAACTTCATCTTCTTACAATTCCAACAATATTTTGGCCATTACTTGCCGTAAGGGTTGGTCATATCTAAATCTCTTTCAGAAAAAGGTTTTAGGGGATATTTAGAGGACTAACGACCACTTTAAACCGATTCGATTCTTTGTCTATTAGGAAGGAATGATTTTTTTTATCTCTGAAACCCCATTTTTTCAACCCCCTGGGTCAATGGTTGATAATATCAAAAACCTTTACCTACCTAAGTTTTAGGTTCTTAGCGAAAGAATAGTAGGAACTTTAAACTAATTCGGTATTTTACTTAATAAGAAAATTATAATGACATTTTGTTTTTTTCTAAAAAGCCCCCCCAATTTCCAGCCCCATGGCTCGATTTTGGCCGTTAACGAACTCGACCAAGATTTTGGGACGAGTTATTTTTATGGAATAATTTGAAAGTATTTTGAGGTCTGGGGGATGTGAAACGCGAAGATATTTCGACATTTTCCGGAACTCGAATCATGGTACCCGTTACAATAGGTAGCTTTCTTATGAAATCTACCAAAAAAAAAAAACATAAAAAATTTAAATTGAAAAATGAATTTAAATTAAGTAGACTAAAAGAGAAAATACGCAGACCAGAATAAAAAATTATTTAAATTTACATTAAAATAAAATACAATAAATTAATCATGTAAAAATGAGGAAAAAAATACTTCATAATGGGGAAATAAAAAAAAAAGTATTACTTAAGTAAACTATTTTAAAATACAAATATTTACATTAACAATTTTTATAAACGCGGATTTTTTTGTAATTTATTTTTGTTAAGAAAGAGCTACGGCATTAGCCCGGTGGAATTGATAGCGTATGAAAAGATGCCATGCTTAACCAGGATTCGAACCCGGTACCTCCGCAGGAAATGCCGAGATGCTACCCTATCGGTTACGACGACGAAGAACAACAATGAGGTTATATAATGCTAGCAGAATAAATCGGCGAGAATTATTAGAAAGGCACTGTGATTTGCACGGAACGAAAAATTTTATAAATATCTGGAATCGGCTTATGAATCACATTACAAACAACGGTTAGGTAAACGTGTGAACTATTTAGCAACTCTTGAGCTGGGACGACATCCCTAAGTGATGATTGTCTTCTTTATGTCTGATGAAGGGCTTAAATTCCTTTTATAAGGAAATTAGGTTACTGTTTTGTTTTTCTTTTCCTTTGTCCTTTAATATTATTTGAGTTTCTGTTTGAGTTTTACGGAATGATACTGTTTGTTTAAAGAGAATTTGCACAAATGAGCTATTCTTATGTCTTAAATTTATACTACATTTGAACCATTGTCTTATGTTTGTATGTTTTACTGAAAATATTTTAAAAAACTCCTCATCAAGGGCTTTTGTAATTCTATTTATTTATGGTTCTTTCTTGGAACCGATTAAACAAATTGTAATACAAGGAAACAATTATTTACGTTTTTTGTTGTTTTTTTTGTCTGCAGTCATTTGACTGGTTTGATGCAGCTCTCCAAGATTCCCTATCTAGTGCTAGTCGTTTCATTTCAGTATACCCTCTACATCCTACATCCCTAACAATTTGTGTTACATATTCCAAACGTGGCCTACCTACACAATTTTTTCCTTCTACCTGTCCATCCAATATTAAAGCGACTATTCCAGGATGCCTTAGTATGTGGCCTATAAGTCTGTCTCTTCTTTTAAGTATACTTTTCCAAATGCTTCTTTCTTCATCTATTTGCCGCAATACCTCTTCATTTGTCACTTTATCCACCCGTCTGATTTTTAACATTCTCCTATAGCACCGCATTTCAAAAGCTTCTAATCTTTTCTTCTCAGATACTCCGATCGTCCAAGTTTCACTTCCATATAAAGCGACACTCCAAACATACATTTTCAAAAATCTTTTCCTGACATTTAAATTAATTTTTGATGTAAACAAATTATATTTCTTACTGAAGGCTCGTTTAAATTGTGCTATTCGGCATTTTATATCGCTCCTGCTTCGTCCATCTTTAGTAATTCTACTTCCCAAATATCTTTAGTAATTCTACTTCCCAAATAACAAAATTCTTCTACCTCCATAATCTTTTCTCCTCCTATTTTCACATTCAGCGGTCCATCTTTGTTATTTCTACTACATTTCATTACTTTTGTTTTGTTCTTGTTTATTTTCACGCGATAGTTCTTGCGTAGGACTTCATCTATGCCGTTCATTGTTTCTTCTAAATCCTTTTTACTCTCGGCTAGAATTACTATATCATCAGCAAATCGTAGCATCTTTATCTTTTCACCTTGTACTGGTTACTCCGAATCTAAATTGTTCTTTAACATCATTAACTGCTAGTTCCTTGTAAAGATTAAAAAGTAACGGAGATAGGGAACATTCTTGTCGGACTCCCTTTCTTATTACGGCTTCTTTCTTATGTTCTTCGATTATTACTGTTGCTGTTTGGTTCCTGTACATGTTAGCAATTATTCTTCTCTCTCTGTATTTGAACCCTAATTTTTTTAAAATGCTGAACATTTTATTCCAGTCTACGTTATCGAATGCCTTTTCTAGGTCTATAAACGCCAAGTATGTTGGTTTGTTTTACTTTAATCTTCCTTCTACTATTAATCTGAGGCCTTATTTACCTAAAATGAACAATTAATTAACAACGTCGAACCGAAACATTTTTTACTCATGCATATTGAAGAAGATATAACAAGAATAGTTTTGTCATTGTTCAAAATGAACCCCGCTCGAACAAAGTTTTTCTCGGTTTTTTTAAGATCACCGAAGTTTAAAATTTGTTTTAATTTCGATTAAAGAATTTTGTATTTATGAGAAGGTGTGTATTCATGTCGGCGTCTGATTTTGTTTTATATCTCACGGACGCTATAAATTAACTATTATGAAATTTAATTTGAAAATTTGTGTATTAGACAAGGAATTGAATCGATTCATTTTTAAAAAAATGAAAAAACAGATAACGGAATGAGAATAATCTTATATATTTTTACAGTTATATTTTTAGAAGTATTATTAACTAAATAACCCCCAAAAATATATAAATTTTATACATTTCTCTAATTTATGACTGTTTCAATGTATGTGCTAATCGTTAAAAATTTGCAAAGCGTGTAAACACATAAATAGTTTTGCCACTGCAAAGAGAATAATATAAGAGGGAATGTGGCCGCGACAGGACGTCGTAGGTAGCAGGAGGCCAGTCGCCGATCTAGCAATCCACCTCTAACCTAAGCGTCAACTGCGCTTCATAAACTTTGACGTACAATCAAATAATTTTCCCTTAAATATGGCGTTATGAAATGAGAAATATACGAGTATTTTAATCCTTAATCAGTGGGTTAGGTAGTAATAAATTGTTAAAAATGAATTGTATACGCTTCTTTTCATTGTTATTGTTTATCGACGATTGTTTTTATCATTTGTTATAAATTTTTTATCGGGTTAGAAATAAATATTAAATATTAGAGTAAATATTTAACCGAATTCAAAAAAAAAAGGTTCTAAGTTTTATTTCTTTTTTTATTTACGTTAGAGCTCTTTTTTCATCGATTGAAACAGTTTGTGAGGTTGATCATCACCTATCGCAGTTTTTTACAGGACATGGTTCCTTCAATACTTCACACCTGCACAAAATAGGCAAGAGAGAAGAACCAATTTGCATCTACTGCAACGAGATAGATAATGCTGAGCACACCTTTTTTGAGTGCAATAGGTGGGACACACTTAGACATAGTAAGGCACTCACAGGTATAACTCCAGAGACAACAATAGACTACATGCTAAGAAGCGAGTCAAACTGGAATAATTTTGCTAGTTTTGTTAGACAAGTTGTTCTACAGAAATACTCCGATGAGAGAAGACAAGGTGTTGGCTAGAATAGGACTGGGTGGACAGCCTTGCTGGTGAGGTCCAGCATGCTGCGGTGTGTTGGCACTGATGAGCCACCAAGGACTCCACGGGTAACAGTCAGGCAACAGCACACTGAATACTGAAGGGACCCGGTACCGCGTCGCGGCGAACTGGGTCTGGCGTGGTGTATTAGTATTGCCCTTTTGGGTCCCCAGGGGGCCAATATTGATAAAGAACTCTCAAAAAGAGCTAACCGGTAGGCCGACCTGCCTTGCCGGTATATAGCCGGTAGGTGGGGAGGCCTATTTGAGTTTAAAGACACTCCCCTGGGCGGCGTAATACCAACAAGTCGGTCCGGCCCAGGGGAGCTGAGAAAAAAAATAATAAATAAAAAATAAAAATCTATTAAACAAATACAAAATTTCCCTACAAAGTAGGAGTTTTTTTTATAGTTCCGTAATGAAATTGTTTAAGATAATTTAACTGGAACTAACAACCGTTCAAGAGATTCAGGCTTTCAAAATTAAAAATAAGATGACAGTCGATGCAATATTTTCCCCCATAATTCATATTTTTTTATGTAATCTAACAGGAAACATAAATTTAATAGTTTTTTTTATTCTTGAATACTTTTATCAAAATCCTACCGTTCAGAAGGTACACCTGATTTACAGTTAGACCTACAACCTAGGTTTTTAATTGAGCGTACAATTACGTTAAAATTGTTGTTCTATCTTCCTTTCTTTGATACTTTTATTTATCATCGCACCAACAACAATTAAAGTCATTAGCGACTTATAGGTGTAACGTAACTGTACCGGGTAATGTGTCAGGCTGACCATTCCTAAGACGTGTGGTTAATTAAAAACCCAGCCACCAACGAACACCGGTATCCACGATCTAGTATTCAAATATGAATAATAGTTGCATTTATTCATATTATGATTACATTACCTTTATTATGATCGCAATTTGAGAATTTCTGTCTTTTCTACTAACATCAGTATACGAGGTGCGACAATAAAGTAATGAGACTGATGTGAAAAAAATGTTGCTTACCGTTTTAGTTATGTTTAGTGTTGTCTCCTTCAAAGTAGTTCCCCTCTGATTGCACACACTTATTCCAGCGTTTCTGCCATTGACGGTAACATTTCTAGAACTCATCTTCTGTAATATCCTCCAAGACCCTCGTCACAGCTTTTTGGACATCTTGTGTTCTTTGAAAATGGTGTCCTTTGACCGCCATTTTGACTCTTGGAAATAGAAAAAAGTAGCACGGAGCGATATCTGGTGAATAAGGTGGCTGTGGTAGTACTGAAATTTGTTTTGAGGTTAAAAATTGCTGTAGTGACAGAGCAGTATGGGATGGCGCATTATCGTGACGCAGAATCCAATTATCAGCAATTTCGGCACGGACACGAAGAACTCGTTTACGAAGTCTTTCTAAAATTTCTTTGTAGATATATCGGTTAACTGTTTGTCCAGGAGGCACCCGCTCTTTATGAACAATTCCCTTGGAATCGAAGAAATACACAAGAGCATGCGTTTCACTTTTGACTTTGACATGCGACCTTTTTTTGGTCTGGGTTATCCCTTTGAGCACCATTGCGAACTTTGGCGTTTCGTCTCTGGATCGTATTGAAAAAACCAACCTTCATCACCAGTGATAACACGCCTCAACAAATCTGAAGCTTACCGTAAGTTCTCGTCGCGTTTTCACCCGATTTAACGCAAAAAGAAACGGCATACCGTTGCGCAATATTTTGCGGTTTCATTTCTGTGACGAGAGACACAAACACGTGTCCACTTATTACAACACAACTCACGACTGAGCAGTTGCATCAATGTGCCGCTTGGACTAGAAGTAGCTCATAGACCAAGGTCAAAGATGGTGTGCCTACGGAAGCTGCAGGGTTGCCACATCTTGCAAAGAAAAATCAATCTCATTACTTTATTGTCGAACCTCGTAGTTTTCATGTTTAGTACTGCTTACCTTTATCAACTTCATTCTTTTATCTCTTGTTGACGCGTTTCGGAACCACTCCATTGTCAAAACTTATTGTACTGGTAGTCATGTAATTTTGAAAATGGAGTAGTTCCGAAACGGGAAACAACTGTAAAGAATGCTGTTAAGAAAGGTAAGCTGTACTCAGTGTATTAACTATAGAATTAGACTGTTCATGTGATACAGCAATCCAGTTTATCGGGCCAAATTTAGATATTAGGATCTAGTACGCTATTAAATGGCGAAAGGTCTAGTACGCTGTTAAATCTACATTAAATTTCACCCGGTAACCTCTGTAGAACCTTAGTTATAAAATTGGTTTTCTAATATCTCCTAATTTAATTTAATTCCATCCAAAAAATATGAACAAAAGACCAATATAAAAATTCAAGGTTTCATATATTTCGTCATATTAAAGGTGAAATAAATTAAAAGAACGATTTACGAGTATGAAAGGGCATAGCCCCCATTATTTCATCGAAGGGAAGAACGCTAATTTTTATTATTTATCCGCTGGTTCACATTAAACGCTTACTGTTGAACTCAATAATAATATTCTGAAAACGTAGTAAGAGGATGAAGGGAAATATAGCCGGGAAATTTTTGCTATGACGTTGCAAGCTATTCGTTAAGATGGTATTATATAAGATAAATATTTTCAGCAATGAAACACGACTACGATTTTTACTGCAGATAATATAATATTAATATTTTATATAATATTAATATAGATGAAGTCCTACTCAAGAACTATCGCATGAAAATAAACAAGAACAAAACAAAAGTAATGAAATGTAGTAGAAATAACAAAGATGGACCACTGAATGTGAAAATAGGAGGAGAAAAGATTATGGAGGTAGAAGAATTTTGTTATTTGGGAAGTAGAATTAGTAAATATGGACGATGCAGGAGCGATATAAAATGTCGAATAGCACAAGCGAAACGAGCCTTCAGTAAGAAATATAACTTGTTTACATCAAAAATTAATTTAAATGTCAGGAAAAGATTTTTGAAAGTATATGTTTGGAGTGTCGCTTTATATGGAAGTGAAACTTGGACGATCGGAGTATCTGAGAAGAAAAGGTTAGAAGCTTTTGAAATGCGGTGCTATAGGAGAATGTTAAAAATCAGACGGGTGGATAAAGTGACAAATGAAGAGGTATTGCGGCAAATAGATGAAGAAAGAAGCATTTGAAAAAATATAGTTAAAAGAAGAGACGGACTTATAGGCCACATACTAAGGCATCCTGGAATAGTCGCTTTAATATTGGAAGGACAGGTAGAAGGAAAAAATTGTGTAGGCAGGCCACGTTTGCAATATGTAAAACACATTGTTAGGGATGTAGGATGTAGAGAGTATACTGAAATGAAACGACTAGCTCTAGGGAATCTTGGAGAGCTGCATCAAATCAGTCAAATGACTGAAGACAAAAAAAAAAAGTTATATAATTTTTATATTCTTTTTTCAACTACGACTCGCTACAACCTTAAATTTTATTAAATTAACCTTTTACACGACTGCTCAAAAGGGAGTGCAATGAATTTAGGGGATATGTAGGTATGTATATTTGTTCCACCATATCAGCTCCACGGCTGAACCGATTTAGATGTATGCCCTCACGTTGGAATCTATGTTACCGGAAGTGTTATAAGCAGTAATATATATATATATATATATATATATATATATATATATATATATGTGTGTGTGTGTGTTAAGATATTATAAAAGTTAGAAAAAAATTATACTATATACAAAACTGTCACCCGCGATTAATTATCTATATTGAAGAGCAGTGTTTGTCAGCAATGTTTTTTTGCAGTCATGCTTTTTAATATTTATCTTTTGTATTGAAAGTTTTTAATATTTTATTGAATTTTTGAAAGGATATATAATACAAAAATAAATCGACACTTGTGAAACCTGCAATTCAATTTAATTAAAAATATTTTTAACCGTCACTATTTTAAAATACCTATAATGAAATTATTGTGTATCAATAACGATTGCGGTATACAAAGTTGAAGGAGATTTGTAAAACATTTTTATTTTCAATATTCTGTTTGACAAAAAAAGCAAACAGCTTTTTTTTTCAATTTTTCAATTCAATCATTTTAAGCTCTCTATTTGAATTTATGATAAAATAATTCAAACATCCGTTTGACAAATATCAGTTTTTTGAGCTTGTAGCGTTGGAATAAATTTTGTTTTCATAAATTATTTAATTTTTTGTTAACAATCTTTTTAAATGTCCTTAAGGCACAAAAATAAAAAAAAAGCAATTTTTTCTTTTAGATTTTCGGTTTGACCGCTCTATATACTTTTCCGTTATGGCGACAGCAACATGTATCACTGTAATAGAATAAAGAAAACACGTAATTAAAATAATCATTGAAACCGTGCAGTAAAAGTAAATAAAGACTATGGTCGTAAACATATTCTATTATAATTTTCATTTAGTCACGATAACTGGTAATATATCTGACGGGAGAGTTCGCATTATTATATTATTATCCACCGGTCACTGTTTCGTATAAAGTTCAGTTATGTTCCTAAACGACAGTAAATCAACATTTCAAATGTATTCTGCGTGAAAAATGTTTCTTTGGTATATTCTTCACCACTCTGCGAGTCGATAACGAATAAAATCTGGATGAATCTCCGATAAAACCGCGTAAACATCATTAAGTAATACAGAATATATCGCGAGAAAAATTACTTAAGTATGTTAAGGGAATCTGTAATTAATAATGTTGAACGCAGTTTGCGAGTAATAAACTACGTAAGATAATTGAAGAAATGTCACTTATTTCAACAAAAGGCTATCTATAGAAAAGGGGACGAAAAGACAAAGAATTTTGAGCGAGTCGTTAATAATAGATAAAAATAAATTCAAGTCGTAAATAAGGAAGATTATATTCTAGATATCTGCAGAAGAAAAATGTTTGTAAACAGTTGTAAACGATGAATTTTATATAGATAAACAAACCGCTGACGGGAAAGCGCAAATATTGAATAAATTAATTGCTCTGATTAGTTTTTTATGTACAATTATCACGGACTATACATTTACTCAATGGTACTGAAAAGCTTGTTACGCGGATCGGTTTTAAATTATCAAAGGCGCACTATTGCGGCTTCGACCACAAACAACGGTCGCAATAATCGTTACAATGAAAGGGGGGAAATTCGGGGCAACCAGCTGTGTTAATGGCCGCGATCATTCGCAAAATTGTTGTCAATAAATTAGCTGTAGTTGTGTAATCGCTTAGGCGATTACACAATCGCCATACTTGGCGTTTATAGACCTAGAAAAGGCTTTTGATAACGTAGACTGGAATAAAATGTTCAGCATTTTAAAAAAATTAGGGTTCAAATACAGAGATAGAAGAACAATTGCTAACATGTACAGGAACCAAACAGCAACAATAACAATTGAAGAACATAAGAAAGAAGCCCTAATAAGAAAGGGAGTCCGACAAGGATGTTCCCTATCTCCGTTACTTTTTAATCTTTACATGGAACTAGCAGTTAATGATGTTAAAGAACAATTTAGATTCGGAGTAACAGTAAAAGGTGAAAAGATAAAGGTGCTACGATTTGCTGATGATATAGTAATTCTAGCCGAGAGTAAAAAGGATTTAGAAGAAACAATGAACGGCATAGATGAAGTCCTACGCGAGAACTATCGCATGAAAATAAACAAGAACAAAACAAAAGTAATGAAATGTAGTAGAAATAACAAAGATGGACCGCTGAATGTGAAAACTGGAGCAGAAAAGATTATGGAGGTAGAAGAATTTTGTTATTTGGGAAGTAAAATTACTAAAGATGGACGAAGCAGGAGCGATATAAAATGCCGAATAGCACAAGCTAAATGAGCCTTCAGTAAGAAATATAATTTGTTTACATCAGGAATTGATTTAAATGTCAGGAAAAGATTTTTGAAAGTGTATGTTTGGAGTGTCGCTTTATATGGAAGTGAAACTTGGACGATCGGAGTATCTGAGAAGAAAAGATTAGAAGCTGTTGAAATGTGGTGCTATAGGAGAATGTTAAAAATCAGACGGGTGGATAAAGTGACAAATGAAGAGGTATTGCGACAAATAGATGAAGAAAGAAGCATTTGGAAAAATATAGTTAAAAGAAGAGACAAACTTATAGGCCACATACTAAGGCATCCTGGAATAGTCGTTTTAATATTGGAAGGACAGGTAGAAGGGAAAAATTGTGTAGGCAGGCCACGTTTGGAGTATGTAAAACAAATTGTTGGGGATGTAGGATGTAGAGGGTATACTGAAATGAAACGACTAGCACTAGATAGGGAATCTTGGAGAGCTGCATCAAACCAGTCAAATGACTGAAGACAAAAAAAAAAAAGTGTAATCGCTTAGTGAAACCAAACAAATGATATCGGCTTAATTCTATTATATTATGCACTAATTCGATAAACAGATTTTTATGAAGCACAATTTTTAATAAGAATATCTGCCAAAATATTTTAACGAATTGCGTTTTATTTTTTGGTATGAAACAGCGGGTATCAACCAGCTACGATCACTCTGGTGGATATTTGTAGCGTATGAAAAGATGCCATTCCTGACCGGGAGTCGATCTCGAGATCTCCGTACGAAATGCCAGACGCTATCTCAAACACGAAGTCGACTGTTGAAATGTTAATCAAAATTGTAAATAGCATTAATATTAATAGAAATCGAATTCAAAATAAAATTTTATGTTTTGAAGAACATCAAAAAATTTACAATAAAAAATACATAAAATGTATAGTACAGGCAATTTGTCATCAAAATAGGCTGTATTTGAAAATCCTTACCTGCCGATTGATTTTTTGTCCATACGTTAGGGGTGATGACGGAAGCTTAACTCCAGATTTTTAACATCCCCCTCCCATAGAATTTTGAAAAACTCAAAAAGTTTTTGAAATGCGTTTTTCTCTGAATCTGTGAATTTTAGAGAAAAGTTTTTCAAACAAAAAATGACTTTAAAGTTATGTCATATAATTTGAAATTGAATTACTAGGTGGCGCTGAAGTTGTAAAAAACGTGGTTTCGTTTTTTTCACCGGAAAAAATTGTTTTTCGTATGTATTGCATTTGGAAAAGTTGTTAATCTCACAAAAACAGACAACTTTTATTTAAACAATTTTCTTGTACGACTTAGCATCCCAGAGTTATAGCGATACAATGGCAACGCAGCGGTCCTATTGTTACTGTAGCCGGGGAGATCGGCATTGTTCAGCGACTAGACCGGTTTCGAACACGTGCCCAATTCACAACATTTTCACAAGCTACAGCTCCAAAACGGTAAGTCGTACAAGAAAATTGTTTGAATAAAAGTTATCTGTTTTATACAATAAATAAAAATACAAATTGACTGTAAAACACGAGGTCACTTTACTTAATCGAGTGAAGTTTGATCGACACTGGACCTCCAGGGTGCGTGCTGTCCTATACAAGTGAACATTAGGATCAGTAGCAAAAACTGGTTGCGGAAATAAGTAAGGGATGCCGAGCCGCAAAAAAGTCTGGTATTCTCTAAATATACAAATTCCTTACCGTCCATTTACACTGAAGTGCCAGCTATTTGTGTAGCCGTTGCAGCCAAACAGTTCTTTCATTTTTCAGTTCAGCTTTCTGTGCTTTATTCAATACAGGTTGAATTTTACAAATGTACTTAAACAAATACTTGATATTTACGATATAAATATATTGTCCCCACATCAGTAATTTTCCACACAAACTTCATAAAAAAGCGTCGTCTTTGAATCTAGAAAAATTTATAGGGCAGATTGTGATAAAAAATTTACTGACAGATGATGATATATAAAAGACAACGCAAGAATCTTACATGCACTGTTCTCGCAACAAAAAAAAAATATTTTAAATCAAACAGCAGCAGTATCGTTACGTGTTGTTTACCAGACTATAGAATTTCTTCCACCATTGTGTCTCAGGCGACAGAAAATTCCGTGTATAAAAGCACAAAACAGACCACAATTGCCGTCAATGTACCTCACAGCATAAAAAGATCTAATAACCTGACGCGATTAAATAATATAGATAAATCAATTCGGTAAATTAAAAATGAAATATAACAGGAATATCAATAAATTAATTACAAATTTACTAATTACAAAAATGAACAAGTAATGAAAATATTGAACGATATTTAATCAGAAACACCAGTATAAATTACAGAATAAATAAGTATTTGGCTGTGATACATCATGAGACAGGATTAATTAAATGAATAGTAGAAGGAGCAGAGAAAAGAGGTCGTAAAAAATGATATACGAGGCATGTTTTTAAAGTAAGTACGCTTTTAAGTATACTATTCTCAACAATTTTATTTTTAGGTGAAAGCCTGTACTTTAATCTCATTTTCTATATAATTGCCACCAATATTAAGGCACTTGTATCGTCCAACCAGCATTTGAACACCGTCGTCATAGAAGTCTGCTGTCTGACTTAATAACCGCTGCAACACGGTCGCTTTGTCACCATCATCGTCGATAATTTAAGCGTTTGGCCACAATTTCATAGACAACACTTCTCGAAACTCGAGGGAAATCCTCAGATAGCGAAAAAATCGTAAAGCGTCTGTTCTCTCTCAACTTTTTGCATCAAATCTTCAGTAATAACAGAAGACCGTCCATTCTGTTTCTCATCATGAACATTCTGGCGGCTATCTTTAAAAGCTCTAACCCATTTTCGTACCGTTTCATCGCTCATAATGTTTTCTTCATACACTTCACCGATCTTACGATGAATTTCAGCCGCTTTCACGCCTTTAGCACTAAGAAAACGGATCATACCAAGTATTTCACAGTCGGCGGGATTCCCACAATTAGGTATTTTAAATACTCGCAAACAAACGTAAATACAGTCGAATATTTCCGTAATGCCGTCTGTGGTTTGCCAACAGGTACACAGTGCGCATGTGTGGAATGCCGACCGCAGCGAAGCAGCGACGGAATTTAAAAACGGTAATTACTTTAAAAACATGCCTCGTAAAAGGAAATATTAAAAACTCTTAAGTAATATAAAAGAGTAGAACACAAATGACCTATCTCACGACAAGTAACTTTTTATTCCTTTAATAACTACGGAAGATATCTACAATTAATTGTATTGTAATACAGGATTTTATTAATGTCACTTATGAAATTTCGATGATTCTATGTGAAGGAGGGAATGTCGAACGAGAGCCCAATTTTTTTACATATCGATGGAAAATAAAATCAGATTTTTTTACAAAAATTTATATAATAATTAACTACATTTCATAATAAGGATGCTTTAAACGCAATAATGAATGAAACTTTGCCAGGTCATGTCATGACTTGTTTCACAATTGTACACTAGCAATTTAAATGTCAGGAAAAGATTTTTGAAAGTGTATGTTTGGAGTGTCGCTTTATATGGAAGTGAAACTTGGACAATCGGAGTATCTGAGAAGAAAGATTAGAAGCTTTTGAAATGCGGTGCTATAGGAGAATGTTAAAAATCAGATGGGTGGATAAAGTGACAAATGAAGAGGTATTGCGGCAAATAGATGAAGAAAGAAGCATTTGGAAAAATATAGTTAAAAGAAGAGACAGACTTATAGGCCACATACTAAGGTATCCTGGAATAGTCGCTTTAATATTGGAAGGACAGGTAGAAGGGAAAAATTGTGTAGGCAGGCCACGTTTGGAGTATGTAAAACAAATTGTTGGGGATGTAGGATGTAGAGGGTATACTGAAATGAAACGACTAGCACTAGATAGGGAATCTTGGAGAGCTGCATCAAACCAGTCAAATGACTGAAGACAAAAAAAAAAAAAACACTAAGAATATTATTATCGTCTTTTCCCACTGGTAACGGTAAAGTTGTAGTAATTAAAACAATTCTATCAAC
This sequence comes from Lycorma delicatula, assembly GCF_047948215.1. Lineage (NCBI taxonomy): Eukaryota > Metazoa > Arthropoda > Insecta > Hemiptera > Fulgoridae > Lycorma > Lycorma delicatula. Next base: position 8,752,144 of record NC_134464.1, read on the forward strand.
AAACTAAAACTGAAAACATGCCGGAACTAACTTTATATACAAGAACGTTAATTTTCCATTAAACATTTCATAAATTGATTTCAAAACTTTCCATCTATATTTATCCTACCATCGATTAAAGGACAATTATCCCACCCATCCTTTTGTCGAAGTTTAATCAAAATTTAACACCCTATAAACACGATTCATCCACAAAAAAATTTGTATTATACTTTCAAGCGTTCCAGAGACATTAAGAAAAAAATAAACGCCGATACACACTTATAACTGTAACTTTGAAGCGTATATTTTTTTTGGATTCAGGAAATATCAATAAATAGTTGATAAACTTAAAAACAACCGTTTATTAAAACTTTTTACCTATTACAATATACTTCTGCTTATAATTCAATGTACTACAATAGCGGCGAAATTAATAAGATGTGTGGAAGAAAGAATTCATGACATTCAAATTTTAGCATTGTTATTTATGTTCGATGTAAAATCCTCAAGTACTTTTCATAAATTTAATTAAAATTACTCTAGAACATTATATATGTAATCTACTCCCCCGGCGATCTTAATCGGGAAAATATGATTCTCATGTCAAAATGGGGGGGGGGGGGGGTATGGGGTTTTTGCAAATTTTACGATTTAGGGTCCAACTCGTTCATTTATATTATCGTTTCTCAAAGAGGTTATAGTGATATGAAAGGAGGGTCGCACGAAATTAGCCTACAATTTACACGTAAACAATAACGAAATCATTTTACAAGAAATGAAATAATTTATTATAAACAATTTACTCTTACATTTATATGTAAGTGCACATGTAAAGAAAATAAATGAATGAGAATGGTTGCGTTAATAATAAATCATAGGCGGTTTAGTTGATTTTGACATAATTTTGATTGTATTTAGTTATTTGTGAGAATCAAGTTATGTAGTGTTTTTGTGTTTCTTGCGCTCTGTATCTATCTACATTGTTCAAATTAAATCTGAATTTAATAATATTACAAACATTTTTCAAATTTTTGAAAAACTTGCTTTATACTTTTTTGAGTAGACCTCAATCTGTGCAACGGACGCTGGTGTAGCTGCGTAGTTTCTTGGGCCCGGTATCTGAAATTTTGCTCGTTAACAAATCCACTGAGGTGGAAATGCGCTTCGTCTGACATCCACAGTTTGTGAACAAACTCTTCGTTATCGTTTATCTTCTGAAGCATTACATTACAAAATTGTGCTCGCACAACTGCATCGTTCGGTTTCAGTTCCTGGACGATTGCAACTTGTACGGATGGAATTGCAAGTCCTTCACTAACATTCTTCGAACGCTTGAACTACGCGATTGTAAAGATGCTGAGAGACGACGGATTGACCGATGTGGACTTGCGTCTTGTAAAGCTTGAACATTCTGTGGTGTACGGACGGTTCGCTCACGGCCTGGAGGTTTCTTTATCATTGCCGAACCGGTTTCCTCAAAATTAGATATCCGTGTTTTAATTGCACGTGCTGATGGAACACGGTCGTGCCGTCCCAGATTAAAATGACGGCGAAATTCTCTACGCGCTCCCTCCACACTGTCATTGTTTTTGTAAAACGCTTTGATAGCAAATGCACGTTGCGCACCGCTCCAAGGATCCACGACAACTAAATGGCAGGTTAGGTTAGAGAGGCTGCCGCCACTTATCAAGTGGTACCAATCGCCCACGGCTACCAACACAACTTTCAAAATTTCCTGTTTCTTTGAATCACTCTGTATTTATAAATATTTGAATAAAAAACTTACTCATAAGAATAATAAGAAATAATGTTTTTTTATCTACTTTAATTAAGAACAGACCACAATATTATTTATTTCTTTTTCCAAGAATTTCATACGTTTAGTGTAAAATCGCATTTCAATAAGCTTGAAGCTTTTACTTTTACACCAAAATTAGATCGCTGAAAGATGCAAATTTGACATAAAAACACTCTGGTGTATTAAAATATTATTCTGCATTTAAAAATGTTACGGCAACATATGAAAAATGTGCTGATATTTAAATTTAAAAATGTTAATCTATTTAATTATTATAAATTTTTTTATTCTCAATTAACATTGAAACACACTAATCTTTTAATAATTTAAATGGAAGTCTGTTTAGCTTACGTATATAAACAAGATTTTGACAGGTGAATGATAATACAATTAATTATGCTAAAAGGATAAAGCTACTTACGTCATTGAAACAAGAGCTCTAACTACACAATATCTATCCCACGGGATGATAGTAGGCTGCAGAACTAAAATACCGTTTTAACTTCTTCCCTGTTTCTGTGTTAATAATAATAAAAACTAATCAAATCGTTGTTTATTAAGAAATAGGATAACTTATAAATAATTGTGTTATCACCGAATGTTAATAAAGATGAGTCGTACGAAACAAGACGATATATCAATTATTTAAATACTCCACGTTTTTCTTTTACATTTGGGGTTTCGCAATGAAATTAAAACAGAAAATTAAAAAGATACATTTCATCGTATTTATTTATTTATTTTATTCTATATTTTCAACAATTTACAAACTAATTATCTGTTTACCAGGAATCTTATATATAAAGCCGAAAGTTTGTCTGTTTGTTATTACATCTGAACCAACTGAACTACCGCTTTCAAATTTGCAAGATACTTTCGTGTTATCGCAGGGAAAGTTTTAGGCCGTAGATCGAGATCCTAGTCTCCTTGTGGGTGAAGTTGTGAATTAAAGATATTCATTAAATAAAATAAAGATTAATCCTTTTACTTCATTATTATATTTCTGTCACCATGGCAACAGAAATAAGTTATGAATTTTTCGTCTTCAAAGGTCTGTGAACTTTAGTTACCGTAGTCATTACTTTTCTGTCTTTTGTAATTTAGTTTCTTTTAAAGGTTTCTATAAAGTCTGAATACTATTAATTGTTATTTATCAGTAAATACCAGTAGTATCTCACAACTATGAGGATAATTAAGTTTCAGTAAAATAATATTATATTCTTCAATGCAAAGTTTCTATGGTAACGCGTCAATTATGAAATTTCATTTATGCATCTATTTATCCAGTAGTGTTTATAATTAAAAAAAACTTTGAAGCGAAACTGGCCAAGTAATACGACTCATTCATTATCAACAATTTTAGTTATATCAATAAGTAACCTCACAAAAAAATAAAATATATTAAATAAAACATCTATAATTTTTTATAAATAAAAAAGCACATTAGTATTTTATTAGATGTATATATAAAAATATAATGTTGAAATATTTCATTAATCCACCAAAGAAGCTTGCAAGTGGGAATATGGAAATTGAATTTTGTAACATGAAAAATGCCATGCTTACCCCGAATATTAATAATAATTTTCATTAAAATGTTTTTTTTTTTTTTTTTAATAAAAATTAGTTAAGTCTGAACTGAGCTGTAAAAAAAATATTCTATAATTTCTTAAACTTTGAGGTACTTTAGTACTGCAGCTTCCTAGGAAATAAGTATGTACTAGACCGGATATTGTTAGTTCTAATAAGGATCAATATACTTCATAAGATTTAATGATATAACTAACCATAATTTTTGATTTGATTTTGTTATTCGTGTTGTATATTTCATCCTAATGTTACGCCTCTTCAATTATTTTAGTTTTAAGCTTATTTTATTAAAACATTCAAGGAGAGTTTTTGTTAATTTTTTGAATAGGGCGAACACGGGAAAGCGTTTTTCGCCCCCCTCCAAAAAAAGCGAAAATAGGAGGCCGGTCACATAACCAACATAAGGTCTGCTGACGATAGGACCTTATTCGCTGGCTCTAAACCAAATATGTTAACGGAAATAAACCAACAATATGTTAATTAAAAAATATGGATTTCATTCAATTAACAAGAAAGTAATATTTTATTTATTTATTTTTTTTATAAAACGTGCATAATTATGATTTTTTTTTAAGTCAATTCTATTTTCTTCACTAACGAATAATAATGTTTATTTGTTTATTTATTCAATGATTTCATTAATTTTTCTGCTTTCCAATTTTAAGTAAAAGTTTATAATTATATAGAATATATCAAAATTAGAATTCTTAGAATTTAGAAAATACATTTTAAAATAAAATTTAATACAAAATAAAATAAAAATAACCTGACATTTATTAAAAAAAAACAAAAAAAAACTAGCTAACGAATATATACATATAGTATTCCTAATGTGTATGTTATGTTCATTCATAAAACAGAGTGCCATATATATATATATATATAATAACAGGTGTCCATAAAGTCTTTCCGAGATTACAAAATTTTATTACAAAAAAAAAAAAAAAAACTATTACAGTTGCAGCTGTGCGGTTTATGGCAAAAGAAAGAAAAAATTATCAATTTTTGTTTATATATTGGTTTGTTGCAGGTAGAAGCAGAGTAGGGGCACTGCGATGAATTTTTTATAAAATGGCGTCAATCCAGGAGAAAGCTTAATATGTGTTGTATCACGAGTCGAAATCACCGATTATTGTGCAGCGAAATTTTAGTAACGAATACGGACGACCGCACCTGATAGCAAATCAGGAACCTGATCGTTCTGTGGTATGCAAATTTTAAGGAGAATGGAAGTGTAGTTGACTTTCCATTAACAGGATTATAGCAATCCTGTTAGTTTGTACTCAAGATAGTTAGTCAACCTTCTCTTCACTAACGGATAGCCCGTTAGTGAAGAGAAGGTTGAGGTTGTGCAGCAAACATTTATACATAGTTCTTCCAAATCTACCCGGCGTGTATCTCATGAACTAGAAACTACTCGGTCAACAATGCAGAGAATTTTACGTTACGCAAGAAACTAAGGATGCACGCGTATAAAGTTCAGATATTGCAACATCCGCGGCCGGATGAAGGCCCTCGTCCTGCTGCCTTTGCGACCGAGATTTCACAACGAATTTTTAACGACAACGAGTTCCCGCAGCGTATGTTTATCTGACGAGACTACTTTCCACACCTCAGGGAAAGTAAAAAGGCATATATGAGAATATGGGGCTCAGAAAATCCGTACTTTATCAAGGAAAATATTAGAGATTCTCCTAAAATGAATGTGCGGTGCGGTTTGATGAACAACAGAATCATCGATCCCTTCTTTTTCAATGAACAATCAATAACAACTAACATTTACTCGAATATGCTGCAACACTTTGCTATACCTCAACTAAATGACTTGGAACCTAAAGTGGTTTTCCAGCGGGATGGTGCATCACTACATCGGAGATTACTAGTTCGAGATTTTCTGAATAAATCATTTTACGGCCGATAGATTGGGCGCGACGGTCCGATTCCCTGGCCACCACGATCACCGGACATAACTCCCTTAAACTTTTCCCTCTGGGATTATGTTAAGGACACAGTCTATGTAACAACCGTACCTGATCTGGATACATCGAGACGGATAGTTGACTAGTGTTACCGAAGAAATGTTGACCAGGACATGGCGTGAAATTAATTATAGGTTGGATATACATATAGGTTGGAAAGCATATAATTCTAAAAGAAATATAAAAAAGTATAAAAGATTTTTATTAAATAAATAAATTTGTAATATCAGTTTTTAACTTGTATCATGTTTGGTGGTATACATGCAGATTGGTCAATTATATGCCTTTTCAAATCGTCAATGTTTAAAAGTTTTGTTTTGTATATATTATATTTTAAAAACCCCAAAAATAATATCTTATACTATTCTATGGCTTCTCTAAGACCTACACCGTGATCTAAAAATATCTCATTTAAAATTTGTTGTGCCGTTAGATAATGATATGGTGGCGCCCTATTTTGATGAAACCATAAGGTAACTAATTATTTTCAAAATTTTCCTGCGTATTTGATAAAATTCTAACGGCTAACAAGTTGCGATAAACATCTCTTATAAGATTTCCATCTAAAATAAAATCATATCGGCTCTACAGAACGATTCCTACCTAAACATCCATCTGTAATTTATTATTGCTCTAGTATCGACAATTATTCATATGATCATTTAACGTGAACGTAGCTTCATCTTAAATATGGTACTTATCTATTATAACGGCGCCACTTAAAAGGTGATCTGTAGTTAAGTCAGTTAGTCACTATAGTTAGTCAGTTAGTTGTTAGATGGCGCCACTGAAAAGCTATATTGAAATAAGAAAATAAATAAAATCTAATCAAACTTTTTTCTTTTTTTTTTTAACCTCCGGATTCACCGTTAGGCATTCTTCAGAGGATAAGATGAATGATTTAAAGCGTATGTGAAAATGCCATGCCTGACCGGGATTCGGACCCGGGACTTCCGGATGAAAGGCGGAGACGCTACCACTCGCGCCACGGAGGCCGGCATCTAACCAAACCTAACCTACGCTCGCTAGTCAAGATTAGCGAGGGAAGCGAGAGTAGGTTAAGTGTGGTTAGATTATACTCATAATTGACTAACTACAGCGACTAACTACTAACTACAGATCACCTTTTAAGTGGCACCGTTATAATACATAAGTACTGTAAATATTATTATTTGCGTGCAACCTACTTTTAAACATTGTAATATCACAAAACTCGACACGAAGATCAAAATCTTCTTCTGAAAATTCTTGCATAAAGTATAGCTTTGAAAATTATTGTTTTTACGAATTTGTT